>NC_091065.1:56612933-56915963 GCF_000393655.2 Nicotiana sylvestris
CTGATACTGACTCAACTCTCTCAATATAATAAGTAAAATAGTTGTCCGGCCTTATAAGACTTGGTATATATACATAATTGCTATATATATATATATAACCGCTCTGCCGAAGTAGGCTCTCTCATAGGCACTCGACCATAGTAGGCTCTATATATAACTTACCATCTGATCAGATGTTGCCCAATAGGGGCCTGCCCATCGATTATAACTCGATGGTAATGAAAATACTTTAATACTATATATATAAACTCTCTGCTCTCTTGACTGGAAGAAGGAAATACTCAAATGAATATGAAGTCCCGATAAGGAGAATATTGTAGCTTACGAAACTAGGAAAATATACGTATATTTCGGGACATGAATTTTTCTTTATGCCTCGTTATCAAACTTGTGTAATTATGAGATCATGCCAAAATGAAGGAAGAGCTTAGCCTTAACATACCTGGAATAGGGAAAAATCCATATAATATTCTTGGAAAAAGTTGCACCATACTCCTTTAGAACCGCAAAATTTTACGTTGCTACGGTCCTAACAATTCTCGTAGGAATTGTTTGGTTGCAAGAAGTTTGGTAAGACATCACGTCTAATTGTGATATGGTTTGTATGGAAATTTGATTTGAGTCAACACCCAAAGATCACTATCGAGTAGATCCTATATTGGAGTCATCACCTGTTTTTCCCCTTGAACTCCAAGAAATCGGATGCACAGTAGGAGACCGTTTAATTATTTGGTCCATCTCTAGAAGAAAAGCTCCGTTCTCAAAATACCAATTTCAAACCCTTAGTTAAATATCAAATGGCTTCATGCAAAAATACTAAGTTTGCTGAAGAAGATAAAGGTTGTCTTTTAAGACTTTTTAAAGGATTCTTATACGCTATTTTACAAAACAACATTATATCCATTCTTTTAAAAGAATGAGATATCAATGACTAAGCCTTCCAAAGTTGATGACTAAGCCAATATAAATTAAGTTGCTGCCACGTTAACCCAACATAGATTAAGAGTCATCTAACATTATTGATCTCATCCAATAATTAATTAACTAATTAGGTAATATCCTGCTACCCGGTAATTAATCAAGTACCCACATAATTAAGAATTGTCTCAAATTACTTAAAATTCTACTCATTTTTAATATCCTTTATACATCATACTATCATGGTCATATGGTACCTTGTATGATACTAGTCTATAAATATCGGGTATTAGCACTCGGCCGGTATTTTATCCCAACATACCAAACTTAGACAAAAATTCATTTTCTTTGACTTGCGTCTCCTCTCACCTTCACGAATTTACTCATCACTTGTTTGAAATAGCATAATCCTTATAATCTCCAAATAATCTTTTCTTTGGACTGATGTCAATTACCTTACGACAAATTCAACATACAATACTACAAGATGCAACATCGTCGTAATTTAATACTACAAAGCGAAGCATCATCGTAATGTAATACTACAAGGCGTAACATCATCGTAATATTGCGGGGCGTAACATCATTCTCCCCTTTGGAACATTCACCCTCGAATGTTGGATGATGCACTTATCATTCTCATAACCCATAGCTCTTGTGAATATTTTGATATTCTCCTTTCCATTTAGGAAACTGTTCTTTGAATAAATCCAAAGGCCAAGGTATTCCCCCCTTTAGGCCTCTTTCCACGCCATGACTTGTGATCGAATTCCTTCCAATCTCGTAACTGTTGCTACCTCCTATCATGCAACCTCCTATCATGCAACATCTACGATACTGACCTTGTAAGTGTGCCTATGCAACTCTTCTCTCCCTTTTTCTCCAGCTTTTAGCCTATCTCTAGACCTTACATTGTAAACATATATAAAGCTTAATAGGATGCCTCTCTGGGAATCTATAGGTGTACTGAAGTACTTCGCTATGTACTTTGTAGAATTTGCAAATATGACTCCTTTTTCATAGGCCTGGTTATCCATTCGTATGACTTTACTGCATCTACGTAGGTCATACTATACCATAATTCTTACTTTAATTTATCGTTACTGAGGTCCGCAACCAACTCCAGGTTACTCTCGTTGTTTCTCCTTAAGACTTATGGTCTAATATCATCTCATACTGTGGAACTTTTATCCATCTATTGTTGATTTACCTTAATGTTAACTCATCATCTACCATTGATAACTTGATCTTTTATGTAATACCGCCGTTAGGACTCGCGTCACACCGAGAACATCTGGAGTAATTAGATTGATCCACCTAGAGGTGATACTATACTTCCATAGACGTACTTCATAGCATCTATATACGGCTAAAATCGGAGAGCCCGATCTTATGATCATTATTGCATCCCATAGCCTGTCTTCAAAAGGCCCAAGGCCCAGTTAGAGGCTCGACCCCGAGGACTCCCTATTCTCAACCTCGGGGCAGAGCATATCGACGGCTATGATGAGTGACTGAGAGATTTCCAAGGCACATGATTAAAGCTGACCAAGTCTATTAGGCTAGCACAAGCCCACACCGTGGCATTAAATGGTTGTACCAACCGCATACCTTTGTAATAAATCCATATTTACTATGTTGGGATTCTCCCTCCTATATAAAGGGGACCCTTGTCATTTTGTAAAGGGAGATGATATTCAATACAAGAACAAGAACATTCTCTACTCTCTAACTTAAACATTCTCTATTGTCTTTCCTCAAATTTATTATTTACATTTATTGCATTTTATTTATTGTTCTTCATTTACTACTCATCATTGATCACAAAGAGCCCTCATTAAAGCTCTTAGAACTGTTAGTTCTTCATCGGCTACCCACAACCTAACGCATAGCTCGACCCCGATGCCCCATATAGTTGTAACGATCCGGCCGGTTGTTTTATGAGTTATCGCTCTGTTTCCCCCATTTCTGCTTATTATTGCCTTGTTCAGCTGTATTTTGTATTATCGAGTTAGTTGGCTCGGGTTCAGGGAGGTTTTGGTAAAGTTTGAGACACTTAGTCTCTTATGAGGAAGCTTAAGTTGGAAAAGTCAACCGGATGTTGACTTATATGTTAAAGGGCTCGGATGTGAGTTCTGATGGCTCGGATAGCTTCGGGAGGTGATTTGGGACTTAGGAGCATGATCAGAAAGTGTTTTAGAGGTCCGGAGTAGTTTTAGGTTTGAATTGGCGAAATTGGAATTTTGGCATTTTCCGGTTGATAGGTGAGATTTTGAAAAAGGGGTCGGAATGGAATTCTGGGAGTTGCAGTAGGTCCGTTGTGTCATTTTGGATGTGTGTGCAAAATTTCAGGTCATTCGGACGTGGTTTGATAAAAAATTTGATCGACTGCAGGATTTAGAAGATATTGGAATTCTTAGGCTTGAATCCGATGCGAATTTGGTGTTTTGATGTTGTTTTGAGCATTCCGAAGGTTGGAACAAGTTTGAATGATGTTATGGGATAGGTTGTCATTGTTGGTTGAGGTCCTGGGGGCCTCGGGTGAGTTTCAGGTGGTTAATTGGACCATTTCATGTTGTGAAAAATTGCAGAAAACTGCTGTGTGTGTTGCAGACCAGTTCGCATTCGCGAGTGGGCCCTCGCGTTCGCGAAAGGCTGGGGTCTTTGAGCATTGCATTCGCGAGGTAGCAGATGCGTTCACGATGGTTTGATGCTGTGGAGTCATCGCGTTCGCGAAGGGGTGGTCGCGCTCATGTAAGAGGAATTTGTGGTCAACGTCAGGTTGTGCTTCGCAAACGCGAGGCTTTGACCGCGTTCGCGAAGAAAGATTTGATTGCCTGGGCAGAATGTTTAAATAGCCATTGTCCGCGATTTTGGGTTTAACTTTCACCATTTTTGAGCGATTTTGGAGCTTTTGAAAGAATTGAAGAGGGAATCAAAGGGAAACACTTGGAGGTAAGATTTATGGGACTTAATACTCGATCCTAATATATTTTCTACCTAATTAATCATGGAATATAAGCCTAATATTGAAGAACTAGGGGTTGTAATTGGAGACCTAAAATTAGGGATTTCAGGGGTCATTTATAGTTGGATTTTGGTGATTTTGATATGAATGAACTCGGGGAGTGATAAGGAGTTTATTGATGTAATTTTTATCGAAATCCGAGACATGGGCCTGGGGGTCGGGTTTGGCCAATTTCGGGATTTGTGTTGTACTTTGATTTCTTTCGAGTGATCTTTGTTCCCTTAGCATATTTTGATGGTTTTACACTGATTTTGGTTAGATTGGAGCATCCGGAGGCCGATTCGAGAGGCAAAGGCATCGCGGGCTAGAGTTTGGACCGGATAGAGGTGAGTAATGATTGTAAATATTGTCATGAGGGTATGAAACCCCGGATTTCACATCGTTGTGCTATATTGAGGTGACGCACATGCTAGATGACAAGCGTGGGATCGTGTACCGTTGGGGATTGTGACTTAGTCCATCCCGAATGACTGTTTTACCGCGTATTTGATTGAAAACTGTTTGCTATCATCATGTTTTGGGCTAAATGCCATATTTGGCGTGCCAACTATTTGGACCCTTAGGAGATTTTTACTGTCATTTCCTCACTGTTTGATTTTATATCTGTACTCAGTCATGCTATATTATACTGTTTTCATAACTTAGCCATGTTTACTTTGTTTTAACACTTTAAATGATATTTTGGGCTGAGCATCATATTTTACTGTGCCCGAGTGGCTTTTAGAGATTTTTGACTGAGTAGGGCTGAGGGCCTGTGTTGTGAGAATTATTAAGGGATCGGGCTACACGCCGTAACAATGTTGTACTGACTATGATTATGAGGCCGAGGGCCTGAGTTGTACGCCACAAGTTGGCTTTATATGAGGTTGAAAGCCTATTGATTATGCCACGAGATATCTTGATATTGCGCTTGGGCCGTAAGGGGCCCCTCTCGGAATCTGTACACCCCCAGTGAGCACGGGTACCCATTATGATATGAGATATAGCCCGAGGGGCTGATGTTGTTCCATGTTATTGCCCGAGGGGCTGATTCTGTTGACATTGAGCTCGAGGGGCGGATTTTATTTGTTATCTTTCCTAGCTGCTTTTCATTTACTTGTTTAATTGTTGAAAAGGTGTTTTAAAGAAGCTTACTCTGAACCAAAGTGTTTTATAAGATTTCACTATTTTATTGCGTTTATTTGGTTTTACTCTGCTTCTTTATAGCATGTTGTTGTGTTTTACGTGATTTCATATCGCTCAGTCTTCATTTATTGTTATTACTCCCTGCACCTTGTGTATAGATTCAGGAGCTTCAGGTCCCGCCAGTGAAGGTTGATTGCTCAGCAGGCTATTCGGAGTCCACTAGGTAGTTGCTTGGCTTTCGCAGCCCAGTGTTTCTCCCTTCTATTTTATTTCCCTTGTTCTAGTTATGTAATAGACTGTATAAACTCTTTCATACTCTTAGACTACGTTAGATGCTCATGACTAGTTACACCTGTTGATACCCAATTTTTTCCTATATATTTTTAATATGCATAATACTTTCAAAAGAGTATATATATGCATGTATACACATGCAAAAGGTTTTTATAATTTTTTCTATAATTTTAAATATTTTAAATTGATTTATTTCCTTCCCTTTTACTCATAAAATCCCCAACAATTATCCCTCAATATATTGTTGTGGTAATTTAGTCATCTAAATCCTATATTTATGCTAATTTAGTCATTTATAATTGCATTTTGTATTTTAAAGCCAATTTGCATATAATTGTAATACTAGCCTTATTAGGATACAATTACGTTTTATATGCACAAAAAGACCTTCTATATTTTTAAAATATTGAATATATATTTTAAATCATTTTAGTACATGAAATTATTTTATAGAAATTATTTACTATTTATTATAAATTATATAGGGATAAATTGGCTATTTAAAATATAGTCAGATTGCATTTCAATTTTAGCCTCAATTTTAACCCAACCCTAACCCAATTCCTAATCGAATTACCCGACCCAAACCCTAAACCCGCCTACCTGACCCAGAACCAGTTAAATCATAGCCGTTGATCTGAGAGATCAACGACCTGTATTAACTCTTGCCTTTTTTTTTAACTCTAGACCCCTAACCCTAACTCATTCTCCCAAACCTATCGCCTCTATATTCTCTCATATCCTCCCCACACCCTCAAACCCTAGACCTTCAACCGTCGATCTCCTTCTCCGGTCTTCTTCGGTGATCTCTCATCGACTCCTAAGCCTCCAATGTCTTCTCTCATGCCATGCCTGCCTTCTCTAAGGTCTTCAAGGGCCCACAGCCACGCCGACTTGCATCTAGGGTTTGTCACTTGTTTGTTCTTGGCTACTCCAATGTGATTTCGAGCAAAATAATGTTGTATTTGTTACAATCCTTGGGATTCTAGACAGGTTCTTTCATCTCTAAATGGATTTCTTCCGAAACCTTAATTTCTTCCTATATCTCTTAGATCTGTACAGATCTAGGACGATTTGAGTTTGTTTCTTTAATATTTTACACTGTCCTTGGAACTCTTTTACACGAATCGTTGATTTCAAGTGTTTTTCACCTCCTTCTAAAAATTAGGGTTTCAGAACTTCTTTTAAAATTTTGTTTAACTGATTCTTTGTGTTTAAACTTCTGTTTCTTGCATTATTTAACCGATTCTATGAGTTTATCACATCTTTAACTCGTCTATGTTGAAAGCCCTAATTTTTCTAGGCTTCTTCGTTTGATTTTGTGACTGGCCTGTTCTTGTTTGAGTTTCTGTGACTATCTCGCCTCGAATATGTTTCTACTGAGTTTTTATGCCTAACTTACATCAGCTTTATGTCCAGGTGTTCATCTTGACTGGTCAATACTTGCCTCTTTGCTTGCTATGTTTGGTTACTCCTATCTCACTCTATTTATATGCTAAAACATTAACTCATGACTCTTTCTTTGATTGACTCTGAGCTCCCTTTTTTTGGCTTGATTTGAAAACTTACCTTTAGACCTTCGATTCTCCTATTTAAACTTGGTTTATTTGCTTATTCATAGGAACCCATGTTACTCTCCTTAAATCAGTAATTTCGAGTCCTTGATTCACTAATTTACTATATGCCGATTTTCGATTATTTTCATATTTTGCAACTTTATTTTGTTTTCTTACCTTATTTGGTTAACCGAGTATTTTACTGATTCTTCACTAGCTATTTCCTTAATTGAAACCTTATGTACTTACCCCTAATTGTCTATTTTGTACCTGATGCCCTACTTGATTTCTTTTTTTGAACATTTTCGCCCATTACCGTTGGTTGATTACCTCCTTAATTAAAAGAGTACTTGCATTGATTTGATTCTGATTAGTACTTGGTTCCATAATTACTATACTACTGTGATTCTTGCTTTATTTTGCCTAATTTCGAACTACTATATATACACACTCTCTCATTAACACAAACACACGAACACATTGGTTCAAAAACTCTCTCCTACACACTAAAAGCTTTCTGCTCTCTTTTGTGTCACTTACTACTGTCTAAAGTCAGCTGGCTGCAAGCCAAGGCTGACTACTGGATTCTCTTTCACTTTGTGTTTACTATCCCCTTACTGGTATGTTCTAATTTTAATTCTAGTCCCAAAACAACATGTTTCTCATATTACTTCAATTTGTCATGTTTCTAATATGCTTTTATCTATGGTTTTGTTGGTCAACCTGCAATTAACATGTCTATTTCACTGTCTTCTTTGGTGCATGCTATATACCCCCTTAGGATCTCCTTCTAGTATGTCCCAATATGACTATGTTTCTCTGATCCCTGGCATGCACCTTCCTGTATGAAGTAATTGGCTATCCTAAGCCTATTGATTATGTATTAACCTTAAAGTTCATGCTATACTTTAAAAGCCTTGACACCTTTTAAGGCTCCTCTGATCCTGTGCCTAGGTGCATTTGTGCTTACTATATGCCCTATGCTGACCCCAAATCCCCATTACCCCTAAGTGGATGTGTGCACCTATTTGACTCCATGTATTGAAGTGCTTCTGGTTCTGTATTTAGTTTAATTGATTCTTGGTCACCTTATCTTACTTTAAATTGTCTTCTATGTTTTTACAAAACCATTTCAAGTAAATCGCTCTTTTTAATACTGTTTTCTACTGAAACCTTTCAAACTGTGTCAAGCACTCTCACTCTACTCCTAAGTCACTAGGTTCTGCCCCCTCTAGTGTGTGTACTGCCTTGGGATCCTCTTGAGAACCCTCTGAACTCTGGCACACTGAGGCTGGCCCTTCCACACTGCACTTACTCAATTTGGTTACAAAGTCTAGGTGCCAGCACTGCCCGGGATCCTTGAGATCCTTAGGGAACTCTGACGCACCTAGACAATGATATTGTCTATGAAACTGACATTTGAGGCTATTGGAGGTTTTGGGAAATCACTTGGGCCTGCTTAAGGCTCCCTATAGCGTAACTTCTTCTTTTCCTTTTATCTATTTATGTAATTCATTCATATGGTCTTTAATAATTTGTAAACGAATATTGGGGTAACTAGTAAAAAAAGGTGGGTAGTTACATATTTGTGGGGTAATACAGGTAGAAACCATGCCTATAGGACTTTATATTTTGCTATGTTTGTCTTACCATGTTAGAAATCATGTCTATAGGTCTCAAGTGGTTCCAATAATAGAAATCATGTTTATAGGTCTTAAAATCAACCTCACAAGTAGATACCATGCATATATAATATGATCTAGTTCAACCTCTGTTATAACGGATATTTATATGTGCTTTCATTTGTTATCATGCCTACCAGTTTTTACATCAGTTTTTTTTAAAATTAGATATCATGCCTATTGGGAACAACACCAGAAATTCTACGTATAAATTTAAACCAATTTAGTTTAAATAAATCAATCCAGTCCCCGATTAGTTCACTTTGAAACTAGTTTAACTAGTGATTTATTTTCCCTGAAATTAATTCTTTCAAAAACTGCCTTAATCTATCATTAGACAGCATGCCTATAGGGATTCAAGAGTCTGTTTTAAAATCTGCCCTGTTTTACTATATAAAACGTAGTTATCATTATTCCATGTGTAGGCAAGCCTGTAAGGCGTTTTCAAATCCTGTAACTCTGAAACTGTTTCTGCTACTTAGTGTCGTTCTGATTTTCACAGGCTTAAAAAATCAATAGGCAAATTGATAGGGCCATTACTTCTGAGTTTATAAAATAAATAAATTGCCTATCTTTGGTGTCTTGATATTTATTTAGACATTATGCCTTAGGATACTGTTTAATAAAAGGCCCTTATTTATGTTTGAATCGTGCTGCTTATGTGCAATGTTTGTGGAGGTAAACTTGAGCCTTTAATTGCTTCTTTCCTGTCTTATGTGCTAAGGTCGTATTTGTTCTTGCCTATCGCCTTAGTATTTTCTCCTTTAAACCTTAGGGGTTTGTCTAGAATTACCTATAGGTAAAGGTCCCAAATTTCCTCCAGGACCATTAAGAAGGGACGGGTAATAACACGCAATAGAGATCGCTGACCAACACTCGCTTTAATGACCACTAAGGGGGTGGGAAGGGTATATACGAGATATGATGACTACACGCTAATGTCACGTGTAGCCCCTCATTGAGGAGTGTTTACTGGACATTGTGTGGGGTGATCCTATAGGCTAACCAACCTAGGACTCCCCCCTTTTCCAAAATTCTTTTGTTTAAACTTTGTTTTATATGTATACAACTTCTTAAAAATCTTTGCCTTGTTATTTGAGTTATACAACGTCCAACGTGCTTTACTTGCAAAATATTTGATTCAACTATTTATTTGTTAATGGACTAATTCATAAGTATAAGTTCGGCCGGGACCCACAGTTGTGGACCAAGAGGGGTGCCTAACACCTTCCACTCAAGGTCATTTCGAGCTCTTACCCTAATCTCTTGTAACACAAACTAATCCTAGAGTTAATCGCTCTAGGTGACCTAACGCAGCATAACCCGTTAGGTGGCGACTCTTCAAATACCCAATTCCCAAAAGGAACTGAGTTATTACCCCCTCATGAATGTCGAAACCCGGACTTTCTCCCAGAGGATAAGGGGGGCGTGACAACAACCCGATGTCGGGCTGTGTTTGGTTTTCCGTGGTTGATATATTCCACTTTATTATGGGATTTATCATTTTAATGACTTAATTATGATTTGTTATCTGTTAATTTAATTGGGGGTTTGTGTCAGCTGGCCTTGTCTTCACGAGAGGCGTCATCATGACCGGGTCTAGGTTTAAGGTCATAACAAGTTGGCATCAGAGCCTAGGTTACATAGGTCTTATGAGTCATGAGCAGATTTAGTAGAGTCTCGCGGATAGGTACGGAGACGTCTATATTTATCCTCGAGAGGCTGCAAAACCTTTAGGAAAAACTTCATATTCTTGCAATTCTTGTCGTGCGAATCGGTTGATCCGAGTACTAAACTTCTATTATTCTATTTTCTCACAGATGGTGAGGACACGTGCTAGCGGTCAGAATGGACGACCACCAGCCACTAGCTGTGGCCACTAGAGGTCGAGGACGCGGTCGTGGTCGCGGTAGGGGAAGGGGCATGGCCCGTACAACAGCTAGGGTAGCACCTGCAGATCTACTAGCCACCCCAATTCAGGATCAGGTCCTAGTTGTGGACGCTCCAACAACACCAGCTCAGGCACTAGCTATGCCCATTGTGATTTTGGGTCTTCAAGAGGTCTTAGCTCAGATTCTATCAGTATGCACTGGCCTATCTCAGGCGGTCTCAGTTACTACAGCCGCAGCTACTTCTCAGGCTGGGGGAGGCACTCAGACTCCCGCTGCTCGCATACCTGAGCAGGTCGTGTAGGGACTTCAGACACCGGGGGCACATCCAGCCTAGCCGGTTGCAGCTGCTTAGGACTATGTAGCTCCTGCCATGCTAGAGGATGAGCAACGTAGGTTGGAAAGGTTTGGTAGACTTCAGCCTCTGACTTTTAGTGATGCAGAGGGCGAGGATGCCCAAGGTTTCTTGGACAAGTGTCAGAGGATTCTTCACAAAACAAGTATTCTGGAGACCAGCGGGGTCGCTTTCACTACTTTTCAGTTTTTTGGAGCTACCTTCACTTGGAGGGAGGCTTATGAGAGACGTAGGCCTGTTGGTGCAGCACCCCTTACCTGACATCAGTTCTCCGTTCTCTTTTTGGAGAAGTATGTGCCATAGTCTCATAGAGAGGAGCTGCGTAGGCAGTTCGAGTGGTTGCGTCAGGGGGAGATGACTGTGACGCAGTATGTGATGAGGTTCTCAAAGTTATCTCGTCATGCTATTTGGTTGGTTCCGATAGATAGAGAGAGGATTAGGAGGTTTGTGGACGGACTCACTTATCAGCTTCGTATTCTCATGACTGGGGAAAGAGTGTCTGGTGCTACTTTTGAGGAGGTTGTAGACATTGCTCATGAGATTGAGTCAGTTCGTCGCTAGGAGTGAGATGAGAGGGAGGCCAAGAGGCCTCGAGGATCTGGTAGCTATGGTGGTGCTCCTTCGAGAGGTCAGTTTCATCACGACAGATGTCGTCCATTCAAACATGCTCAGCCAGCTCGCCCGGGTTATCGTGGGGTGTTATTGGGTCATGGTTCTCACAGTTCTCATCAGTACCAGTCATCACTCAATGCCCTTCCAGCTCAGAGTTCATCCCGTGCTCCATCAGTACATGGATCTTCTATGCGAGGTGCATCTGCTAGTCATTCAGGTGTTAGGGGTTCCCTTCAGTCCCCGTCTCCAGCGCCAGGGAGTTGCTATGAGTGTGGAGAGATGGGTCATATGTAGAGGCAGTGTCCTCGTCATCTTGCGGGTTTATCTCAACAGAGGAGTCAACCATCGGCTTTAGCGCCAGTTACTTCACCACCACCCACCCAGCCAGCTAGGGGTGGAGGTCAGTCAGCTAGGGGTCGCCTTAGAGGGGGAGGTCGATCAAGTGGCAGTCAGGCCCATTTCTATGTACTTCCAGCTAGACCTGATGTTGCTTCCAATGTTGTTATTATAGGTATTGTCTTAGTTTGCCACATAGATGCCTCTGTATTATCTGATCCCGGTTCCACTTATTCTTATGTGTCATCATACTTTGCTCGTTATTTGGATACGCCCAGTAAGTCTCTTGTTTCACATGTTCATGTATCTACTCCGGTAGGCAATATTGTTGTTGTAGACCGTGTGTACCGGTCGTGTGTGGTGACTATTGGGGGTCTGGAGACCCGAGTGGATCTTTTGTTATTATGTATGGTGGATTTTGATGTTATAATGGGCATAGATTGGCTATCTCCGTGTCGTGCTATTTTGGATTGTCATGCTAAGGCAGTGACATTGGCTATGCCGGTTGTGCCACAGATTGGGTGGCGAGGTTCGACTAATTATGTTCCCAGTAGGGTGATTTCATTCTTGAAGGCCCAACGTATAGTTGGGAAAGGTTGTCTTTCATATCTGGCCCTTGTGAGGGATGTCGGTGCAAAGACTCCTAGTATTGATTCTGTTCCAGTTGTGAGGGATTTTCCCGATATGTTTCCTGCAGAACTGTCGGGCATGCCACCGGATAGGGATATTGATTTTGGTATTGACTTGGTGCTGGGCGCTCAACCCACTTCCATTCCACTGTATCGTATGGCACTAGCGGAGTTGAAGGAGCAGCTTTAGGAACTCCTTGATAATGGGTTCATTCGGCCTAGTGTGTCGCCTTGGGGTACGCCAGTTCTATTTGTGAAGAAGAAGGATGTCACTATGAGGATGTGCATTGATTATAGGCAGTTGAACAAAGTAAAAATCCAGAACAAGTATCCTTTGCCTCGTATCAATGATTTGTTTAACCAGCTTCAGGGAGCGAGAGTGTTCTCCAAGATTGATCTCCGTTCAGGTCATCACCAGTTGAAGATCAGGGACTCGGATATTCTTAAGACGACTTTCAGGACCCGATATAATCATTATGAGTTCTTGGTGATGTCTTTTGGGCTGACCAATGCCCCAGCAACATTCATGCATTTGATGAACAGCGTGTTCCGGCCTTATCTCGACTCGTTTGTCATAGTTTTCATTGTTGATATTCTAGTATATTCGTGTAGTCAGGAGGAGCACGCAGAGCATTTGAGAGTTGTATTGCAGAGATTAAGGGAAGAGAAGCTTTATGCAAAGTTCTCCAAGTGTGAGTTTTGGCTCAGTTTAGTGACTTTCTTGGGGCACGTGGTGTCTAGCGAGGGTATTCAGGTTGATCCAAAGAAGATAGGGGTGGTTCAGAGCTGACCCAGACCATCCTCAGCCATAGAGATTTGCAGCTTTCTTGGTTTGGCGGTTATTATCGCCAATTTGTTAAGGGATTCTCATCTATCGCATCGCCCTTGACCAAGTTGATTCAAAAGGGTACTCTATTCAGGTGGTCGGATGAGTGTGAGGAGAGCTTTCAGAAGCTCAAGACTGCCTTGACCACAACTTCGGTGTTAGTTCTGCCATCAGCTTCAGGTTTATATACTGTGTATTTTGATGCTTTGAGAGTTGGTATTGGGTGTGTGTTGATGCAGGAGGGTAGAGTTATTGCTTATGCTTCTCGTCAGTTGAAGCCCCATGAGAAGAACTACCATGTTCATGATTTGGAGTTGGCTGCCATTGTTCACGCGTTGATGATTTGGAGGCATTACTTGTATGGTGTGTCTTGTGAGGTGTTTACTGATCATCGTATCCTCCAGCGCTTGCTCAAGCAGAAGGATCTTAATTTGAGGCAGCGGAGATGGTGGGAGTTGCTAAAGGATTATGATATTACTATTTTGTACCATTCGGGGAAGGCCAATATAGTGGCCGATGCTTTGAGCCAGAAGGCGGTGAGTATGGGGAGTTTGGCATATATTCCAGTTGGGGAGAGACCTCTTGCAGTTGATGTTCAGGCCTTGGCCAATCCGGTCATGAGATTGGATATTTCAAAGCCCAGTCAGGTATTGGTTTGTGTGATTTCTCAATCTTTCTTATATGATCGCATCAGAGAGCGCCAGTTTGATGATCCTCATTTGCTTATCCTTAAGGACAGAGTTCAGCACGATGATGCCAGAGATGTCACCATTGGTGATGATGGGGTGTTAAGGATGCAGGGCTGGATATGTGTGCCCAATGTAGATGGGCTTGGGAGTTGATTCTGGAGGAGGCCCATAGCTCGCGGTATTCCATTCATCCTGGTGCCGCGAAGATGTAACATTATTGGTGGAAGAGAATGAAGAAGGACATTATGGGATTTGTATCTCGGTGTCTCAATTGTCAGCAGGTGAAATATGAGCATCAGAGACCGGGTGGCTTGCTTCAGCGGATGGATATTCCAGAGTAGAAGTGGGAGCGGATCACTATGGACTTTGTAGTTGGGATCCCACGGACTTTGAAAAAGTTCAATGCTATTTGGGTGATTATGGATCGGCTGACCAAGTCCGCGTACCTCATTCATATGTGTACTACCTATTCTTCAGAGCGGTTGGCAGAGATTTATATCCAGGAGATAGTTCATTTGCATGGTGTCCCAGTTTCCATCATTTCAGATAGGGACACTCAATTTACTTTACAGTTTTGGAGGTCTATGCAGCGAGAGTTGGTTACTCAGGTTGAGTTGAGCACAACTTTTCACCCTCAGACGGACGGGCAGTTCGAGCACACTATTTAGATATTGGAGGACATGTTGCGCGCTTGTGTCATTGATTTCGGAGGGTCATAGGATCGGTTTCTACCGCTTGCAGAGTTTGCTTATAACAACAGCTACCAGTCGAGTATTTAGATGGCTCCATATGAGGCTCTGTATGGGAGGTGGTGTAAATCTCTAGTCGGTTGGTTTGAGCTGGGTGAGGCTAGGCTATTGGGGACAGACTTGGTGGAGGATGCTTTAGAAAAGGTGAAGGTAATTCAGGAGAGGCTTCGTACAGCGCAGTCGAGGCAAAAGAGTTATGCTGACAGGAAGGTTCGAGATGTGTCCTACATGGTTGGTAAAAAGGTTCTATTAAAGGTTTCACCCATGAAGGGTGTTATGAGATTTGGAAAGAAGTCCTTGGTTCATTGGGCCTTTTGAGGTGCTTCGGAGGATTGGGGAGGTGGCTTATGAGTTTGCTTTGCTACCCAACTTGTTGAGTGTGCATCCAATATTTGATGTTTCTATGCTCCGGAAGTATATTAGGGATCTGTCTCATGTTCTGGATTTCAGCACGGTGCAGTTAGATGGTGATTTGACTTATGATATGGAGCCAGTAGCTATTTTGGAGCGTCAGGTTCGAAAGTTGAGGTCAGAGGATATAGCTTCAGTGAAAGTGAAGTGGAGAGGTTGGCCCGTGGAGGAAGCTACCTGAGAGACCGAGCGGGAGATGCGGAGCAGATATCCTCACATGTTTGAGGCTTCAAATATGTTCCTTGACTCGTTCGAGGACGAACGTTTGTTTAAGAGGGGGAGGATGTAATGATCCAGCCAGTCGTTTCATGAGTTACCACTTCGTTTCCCCCATCTTTTCTTATTATTGCCTTGTTCAGCTGTATATTGTATTACCTGGTTAGTTGGCTCGGGTTCGAAGAGGTTTTGGTAAGGTTTGAGACACTTAGTCTCTTTTGAGGAAGCTTAAGTTGGAAAAGTCAATTGGATGTTGACTTATGTGTTAATGGGATTGGATGTAAGTTCGATGGCTCGTATAGATTTGGGAGGTGATTTGGGACTTAGGAGCGTGATCTGAAAGTGTTTTCGAGGTCCGGAGTAGATTTAGCTTAAATTGGCGAAATTGGAATTTTGACGTTTTCCAGTTGATAGGTGAGATTTTGATATAGGGTTCGGAATGGAATTCCGGGAGTTAAAGTAGGTTCGTTGTGTCATTTGGGATGTCTGTGCAAAATTTCAGGTCATTCGGACGTGGTTTGATAAACCTTTTGATCAAAAGCGGAATTTAGAAGATTTTGGAATTCTTAGGCTTGAATCCGATGCGAATTTGGTGTTTTGATGTTGTTTTGAGCATTCCGAAGGTTGTAACAAGTTTTAATGATGTTATGGGATAGGTTGGAATGGTTGGTTGAGGTCCCAGGGGCCTCGGATGAATTTCGGGTGGCTAATCGGACTATTTCATGTTGTGAAAAATTCTAGAAATATGCTGTGTGTGTTGCAGACCAGTTGGCCTTTGCATTCGCGAAGAGTTAGCATATGAGGATGAAGATTTATCCTTCGTATTTGCGAGGGAGGTCCCACGTTCATGAAGGGCTGGGGTCTTTGAGCATCGCATTCGCGAGGTAGCAGACGCGTTCGCGATGGTTTGATGTTGTGGAGTCATCGCGTTCACGAGGGGGTGGTCGCGTTCACGTAAGAGGAATTTGTGGTCAACGTCAGGTTGTGCTTCGTGAACGCGAGGCTTTGACCGCATTCGCGAAGAAGGATTTGATTGTCTGGGCAGAATGTTTAAACAACCATTGTCCGCAATTTTGGGTCTAACTTTCACCATTTTTGAGCGATTTTGGAGCTTTTTGAGAAGAATTGAAGAGGGAATCAAAGGGAAACACTTGGAGGTAAGATTTATGGACTTAATACTCGATCCTAATGTGGTTTCCACCTAATTAATCATAGAATTTAAGCCTAATATTGAAGAACTAGGGCTTGTAATTGGAGACCTAAAATTAGGGATTTGAGGGGTCATTTGTGGTTGGATTTTGGTGATTTTGATATGAATGAACTTGGGGAGTGATAAGGAGTCTATTGATGTAATTTTTATCGGAATCCGAGATGTGGGCTCGGGAGTCGGGTTTGGCCAATTTCGGGATTTGTATTGTAATTTGATTTCTTTCGAGTGGGCTTTGTTCCCTTAGCATATTGTGATGGTTTTGCACTGATTTTGGTTAGATTTGGAGCATCCGAAGGCCAATTTGAGAGGCAAGGGCATCGCGGGCTAGAGTTTGGACCGGATAGAGGTGAGTAATGATTGTAAATGTTGTCCTGAGGGTATGAAACCCCGGATTTCACATCGTTGTGCTATATTGAGGTGACACACACGCTAGATGACGAGCGTGGGGTTGTGCACCGTTCAGGATTGTGACTTAGTCCAACCCGAATGACTGTTTTACCGTGTATTTGATTGAAAACTATTTGCTATCATCATGTTTTGGGCGAAATGCCATATTTGGGTCTCGTGCCCACTATTTGGACCCTTAACTTAGCCATGTTTACTTTGTTTTAACACTTTAAATGATATTTTGGGCTGAGCATCATATTTTACTGTGCCCGAGTGGCTTTTAGAGATTTTTGACTGAGTAGGGCCAAGGTTCTGTGTTGTGAGGATTATTATGGAATCGGGCTACACGCTGCAACAGTGTTGTACTGATTATAATTATGAGGCCGATGGCCTGAGTTGTACGCCACAAGGTGTCTTGATATGAGGCCGATAGCCTATTTATTATGCCACGAGATGGCTTGATATTGCGCTTGGTCCGTAAGGGGCCCCTCCCGGAGTCTGTACACCCCAATGAACGCGGGTACCCATTGTGATATGAGATATAGCCTGAGGGGCTGGTGTTGTTCTATGTTATTGCCCGAGGGGCTGATTCTGTTGAAATTGAGCCCGAGGGGAGGATTTTATGTGTTATATTTCCTAGCTGCTTTTTATTTACTTGTTTAATTGTTGAAAAGATATTTTAAAGAAGCTTACTCTGAACCAAAATGTTTTATAAGATTTCACTATTTTATTGTGTTTATTTGGTTTTACTCTGCTTCTTTATAGCATGTTGTTGTGTTTTACGTGATTTCTTATCGCTCAGTCTTCATTTATTGTTATTACTCACTGAGTTGGAGTACTAACTTTACTCCCTGCACCATGTGTGCAGATTCAGGAGTTTCAGGTCCCGCCAGTGAGGGTTGATTGCTCAGCAGGCTATTCGGAGTCCACTAGGTAGCTGCTCGGCGTTCGTAGCCTAGTGTTTCTCCCTCCTATTTTATTTCCCTTGTCCTAGTTATGTAATAGACTATATAAACTCTTTCATACTCTTAGATTACATTAGATGCTCATGACTGGTGACACCCCGATCTC
This sequence comes from Nicotiana sylvestris, assembly GCF_000393655.2. Lineage (NCBI taxonomy): Eukaryota > Viridiplantae > Streptophyta > Magnoliopsida > Solanales > Solanaceae > Nicotiana > Nicotiana sylvestris. Next base: position 56,630,917 of record NC_091065.1, read on the forward strand.
GGGCTGTGTTTGGTTTTGCACGGTTGATATATTTCACTTTATTATAGGATTTATCATTTTAATGACTTAATTATGATTTGTTATCTGTTAATTTAATTTGGGGGTTTGTGTTGGCTGGCCTTGTCTTCACGAGAGACGCCATCATGACCGGGTCTGGGTTTAGGGTCGTGACAATAGTCTAGCTCGAGGCCTCGATTCTCGGCCACTCGGTTTGCATAACATACTATCTTCAAGCTCTTATCTTATTTTGTAGCATCTACTTAGCATCTACTACCTAACAACTAGCATAAAAATAAATTACGTATTTTTAGAACCACAAAATCAAATCTAATTATAATTACCATTTTCAAGGTAAACAGTTTGGCGCCCACCGTGGGGCTAAAAATAATAGTGATTATTTTTGTGCTGGTTTACTGAAAACACAAGTTATTCTTTACGCTTTTCCTTGCCCAATAATCTTTGATTTCAGATCAAAATGTCTAACTCAGTGAATGCACATGAAAACAACGGTCTTGAAGACCATGGAAAGAATGATATAGTTGTTCCAGGCGTCGATGTACCACTGCAAAACCCTGAGGATGCACCAGAGCCAATCCCCGTGGATATGGTCTCACGCAATTCCCAACACGTCGAGTCGATATAAGCTCCCACACTAACATGAGTATACGCCAAGAAAACCAATAAGAAGCCTAGAAAAACCTAGCTCGGGAGGAACAAGAGGTTAGCCTTCACGTTATTTTTGAGATGCTGTAGGCACAACAGCTGGCAATTGCTCAACTGCAAAGCCACCAAAAAACCCCAAGCACAGCGGCACCAAAAATGGCCCCTCGAACCGAACAGGTACCTAAAAGGTCGAGCAACAACGGATCAGCAGCCGACCCCACTATTATGAAGATGCTCGAGGGCCTTACAAAGAGGATTGAGTCGGGCGAAAAGATGATAGAAGCTAATGAAAAAAAGTGGAGACCTATAATTCAAGGGTCGATCAGATCCCGAGCGCACCCTTGATCCTGAAGGGTGTTGATTTAAAGAAATTTGTACAAAAGTCATTCCCATTAAGTGCAGCTCCGAAGTCCATCCCGAAGAAATTTAGAATGGCCGATCTCCTGAAGTCCATCCCGAACCAAACCGATGGGCCGCGACGGGCACCCGGTATCCTACTCAACCGAGTACCAACATAACACATCTTTTCGTATCATGTTATCATAGGTATATGAGCCAGAGAGGCTGTCGTGAGATAAGTAGAATAAAACATGGAGAAATACTCGACATTGTACGATCCAACATGTAATCCAAACTTATACATATGACGTACGGGCCTATAAGGCCGGCATGATCCTTTATATACTCAAAACATAGGCCGACAAGGCCATACAAGAATCCGTATACAGGACATCTGTCTACAAGTCTCTAAGAATACATAATATCATAAAGGTTGGGACAGAGCCCCGCCATACCAAACAATACACATCTAAATTATACTGACCAAATAAGCAATTCCGGATCAAATGGAGTGCACCAATATCTTCTACTGAGCTGATCGCCTACTTGCAGGATTCTCGATCTGTTTATCGGGACATGCAGGCATGAAATACAGCGTCCCAAGCAAAAGGGACGTCAGTACGAATAATGTACTGAGTATGTAAGGCATATAAATAAGTACATAATAGACATGGAAGAAGAATAGAGTAAATGACTCAACTTGTAAGTCTGGATAACTTTGTAATTCATGAAATAATTATATTGTCATGCATATGCTTATGAATGTCATGTCGTGCATAAGTACATGTTTCATAACATCATCAGGCCTCTGAGGGCATCCCATCATACATCTCGGCAACTATGGGCAAAATCATCAACGTATACCAACCGATCAGGTGGTGGTGCGTATATAATGTCGTAACCTTTTTCCCGCATCCCATATAAATATAATATACATATATACGCATATATAATGCCATCTGGTCATGATTCAATGTACATGTATAAATGCATGAAATGCATAAGAAATGCGTTAATAAAATTTTCTCGGAATGCCATAAAAATCAATATGCCTTTCGGATAAACATTATCAAATACGTATTTTTCTATGACCCATGAACAGAATATAATAATAATTCACATGGGGAATCAATAATATAGACACCGATAGTATTTCTATGTATAGAGTAATTTATGAAAACCGTGCGTTTGCTCGTTTCTTCTGTATAATTTGGATCATGCCAAAAAAAAGAAGGGGTAGTCTTAACATGCCTGAGTCGATTCTCTTGACAATCCCTCTAACACGCGTTAATTGCGACAAAACAAGTGACGACAAGATCGGAGTAGGGAAAAAATCCATTTGATATTCTTGAGTAAGATTGTACTGTGCTATCTTAGAACTGCAAATCTCGTTGTTATTACACAGTATAATACATCGTGTGAAATTTTGAAGTTGCAATAGCAAATCTGTATGAATCATTCTTAGAAAATGAATGAATGAATCTTAGAAAAGTCCATTTTATAGTGGTGTGGGCCCCACTTGGTAAAGGCCTACTTTAGCCACTCAAATACCTCTTAAAATGCCACCTTTTATGTGACTTTAAGAGTCACCATCTCTTAATACAAGGCTGCTACATTGATGGTTATCCTTATCCAATAATTAACCACCAATTATCTTAATTAAGTGATAATCTCCCACTGAAATTAATAATTATCCGATTCTCCACATAATTAAGAATTATCTCAAATTACTTATAATACTACTCACTTTTAGCACTGTCACGACCCTAAATCCATACCCGGTCGTGATGGCACCTATCATGAAACAAGACTAGCCGATACAACATCCAATTCATTTTAAACAATTATAATAACACAATTTAAGTCATTAACATGCTAATAATCCCAAAATAAAAGTGAACTAATACGATTTGCGGAAACCAACACAACCCGACATCGGGGTGTCACCAGTCATGAGCATCTAACATAAGTCTAAGAGCATGAAAGAGTTTATACAGTCTATTACAGAACTAAAACAAGGGAAATAAAATAGGAGAGAGAAACACTAGGTTGCGAACACCGAGCATCTACCTAGTGGACTCCAAATAGCCTGCGGAGAGCAATCAACCCTCACTGGTGGGACCCGAAGCTCCTGAATCTGCACATAAGGTGCATGGAGTAAAGTGAGTACTCCAACTCAGTGAGTAATAAAAGTAAAAGCAGCTGAGAGATAAGAAATCACGTAAAGCACAACAACATGCTATAAAGAGGCAACATAAAATCAATACAATGCAATAAAATAGTGAAAACTTGTAAAAACACCTCAGTTCAGTAAATACCTCTGTAAAACATCTTTTAACAGTTAAACAGGTGAATGAAAAGCAGCGAGAAAATATAAACACATAAAATCAGCCCCTCGGGCACAATACCAACAAAAATCAGCCCATCGGGCAATAAAATGGAACAACCTCAGCCCCTCGAGCTATATCACATATCTCACTGGGTACCTGCGCTCACTGGGGTGTACAGACTCCGGGAGGGGCCCCTTACGGTCCAAGCACAATATCAAGCCATCTCGTGGCATACTCTATAGGCTCTCAGCCTCATATCAAGCCACCTTGTGGCGTACAACTTAGGCCCTCGGCCTCATAATCATGAATCAACTCAATATCGTTGTGGCGCGCAACCCGATCCCATAATAACCTCACAACACAGGCCCTCGACCCTACTTAGTCAGAAATCTCTAAAAGCCACTCAGACACAGTAAAATATAATGCTCAGCCCAAAATATCATTTAAGATGTCAAAATAGTGTAAACATGACTGATTTATAAAAACAGTAGAATATAGCATGAGTGAGTACAAGTATAAAGTCAAAATAGTGAGGAATAATAGTAAAAATCCCCTAAGGTTCCAAAATAGTTGGCACGAGGCCCAGATATGACATTCAGCCCAAAACATGATGATAGCAAAGAGTTTTCAATCAAATACACAGTAAAACAGTCATTTGGGACGGACTAAGTCACAATCCTTAACATGTACGACTCCACGCTCGTCATCTAACGTGTGTGTCACCTCAATATAGCAAAACGATGTGAAATCCGGGGTTTCATACCCTCAAGAAAACATTTATAATCATTACTCACCTCTATCCGGTCCAAACTCTAGCCCGCGATGCCTTTGCCTCTCGAATCGGCCTCCGTATGCTCCAAATCTAACCAAAATCAGTGCAAAACCATCAATATATGCTAAGGAAACAAAACCCACTCGAAAGAAATCAAATTACAACACAAATCCCGAAATTGGCCAAACCGACCCCTGGCCCATGTCTCGGATTCCCATAAAAATTACATCAATGGACTCCTTATCACTCCCCGAGTTCATTCATATCAAAAGCACCAAAATCCAACCACAAATGACCCCTCAAATCCTAAATTATAGGTCTCAAATTACAAGCCCTAGTTCTTCAATATTTAGGCTTAAATTCTACAAATTCCATGATTAATTAGGTAAACATCTTATTAGGATTGAGTATTAAGTCCATAAATCTTAACTCCAAGTGTTTCCCCTTGATTCCCTCTTCAATCCCCTTCAAAAAGCTTCAAAATCACCCAAAAATGGAGGAACTAAGGCTAAAAATCACGGAAATGGGTCTTTTAAACATTCTACCCAGCACTTAAAAATCCTTCATCGCGAACGCGGTCAACGCCTCGCGTTCACGAAGTACAATTTAAGTTGACCAATTTTTCCTTCATCACGATCATGACTCCCAGTACGCGAACACGAAGGCTTAGCTTCCTTACTCACCGCGAACGCGACTCCCCATCCGCGAACGCAAAGAACAAACCAACCTGGACCCAACTGCTCACCTTTCCTCTACGCGAACGCGGCTAATTCCTCGCGAACGCGATGACCATTGGCCTCAACCCTTCGCGATACGCGAGGGTCCACTCGCGAACACGAAGAACAACTGTCTGCAACATCAACAACAGATTTTCTGCAATTTTATCCTGCTTGACAAGACCCTCGGAACCTCAACCAAACATGCCAACATATCCCATAACATCATTCAAACTTGTTCCAACCTTTGGAACGCTCAAAACAACATCAAAACACCAAATTTGCATCGGATTCAAGCCTAAGACTTCTAAAAACTTCCAAATTCCGCTTTTGATCAAAGAGTCTATCAAGCCACGTCCGAATGACCTAAAATTTTGCACACACATCCCAAATGACACAACGGACCTACTGCAATTTCCAAAATTCCATTAAGACCCCTATATCAAAATCTCACCTATCAACTGGAAAACGCCAAAATTCCAATTTTGCCAATTCAGGCCTAAATCTACTCCGTACCTCCAAACACATTCTGATCATGCTTCTAAGTCCCAAATCACCTCCCGAAGCTATCCGAACCATCTGAACTCACATCTGAGCCCTTTAACACATAAGTCAACATCCAATTGACTTTTCCAACTTAAGCTTACTCAAAAGAGACTGGGTGTCTCAAACCTTACCAAAACCTTTCCGAACCAGAGAAAACCAACCCGATAACACATAATACAGCTGAACAAGGCAATAATAAGCAGAAATGGGGGAAACGGAGCGGTAACTCATAAAACGACCGGCCGGATCGTTATATCCTCCCCCTCTTAAACAAACGTTCGTCCTCGAACGAGTCAAGAAACATACTTGAAGCCTCAAATAGGTGAGGATATCTGCTCCGCATCTCCCGCTCAGTCTCCCAGGTAGCCTTCTCCATGGGCTGACCTCTCCACTGCACTTTCACAGAAGCTATATCCTTTGACCTCAACTTTCGAACCTGACGCTCCAAAATAGCCATTGGCTCCACATTATAAGTCAAATCATCATCTAAATGAACCATGATGAAGTCCAAAACATGAAACAGATCCTCAATATACTTCCAGAGCATAGAAACATGAAATCCGGATGCACACTCGACAAGCTGGGTGGCAAAACAAACTCATAAGCCACCTCCCCAATCCTCTGAAGCACCTCAAAAGGCCCAATGAACCGAGGACTCAATTTACCTTTATACCCAAATCTCATAACACCCTTCATGGGTGGAACTTTCAACAGAACCTTCTCACCAACCATGTAGGACACATCCCGAACCTTTCTGTCAGCATAACTCTTTTGTCTCGACTGTGCTGTACGAAGCCTCTCCTGAATTACCTTCACCTTTTCTAAAGCATCTTGCACCAAGTCTATCCCCAATAGCCTAGACTCACCCGGATCAAACCAACCAACTGGAGATCTACACCGCCTCCCATACAAAGCCTCAAATGGAGCCATCTAAATACTCGACTGGTAGCTGTTGTTATAAGCAAACTCTACGAGCGGTAGAAACTGATCCCATGAACTTCCGAAATCAATGACAAGCATGCAACATGTCCTCCAATATCTAAATAGTGCGCTCGGATTGCCCGTCCGTCTGAGGGGGAAACAATGTGCTCAACTCAACCTGAGTACCCAACTCTCGCTGCACAGACCTCCAAAACTGTGAAGTAAACTGAGTGCCCATATCTAAAATGATGAAAACTGGGACACCATGCAAACGAACAATCTACCGAATATAGATCTCTCTGCCAACCGCTCTGAAGAATAGGTAGTACATACAGGAATGAAGTGCGTGGACTTGGTCAGCCGATCCACAATCACCTAAATAGCATCGAACTTTTTCAAAGTCCATGGGATCCCAACTACAAAGTCCATGGTGATCCACTCCCACTTCCACTCTGGAATATTTGTCTGCTGAAGCAAGCCACCCGGTCTCTGATGCTCATATTTCACCAACTGACAATTGAGACCCGAGCTACAAATTTCACAATGTCCTTCTTCATTCTCCTCCACCAATAATGTTGTCTATTGATACATCTTCGCAGCACTCGGATGAATGGAATACCGCGAGCTATGGGACTCCTCCAGAATCAACTCCCGAAGCCCATCTACATTGGGCACACATAACCGGCCCTGCATCCTCAACACCCCATCATCACCAATAGTCGCGTCTTTGGCATCATCATGCTGGACTCTATCCTTAAGGACAAGTAAATGAAGATCATCATATTGGCGCTCCCTAATGCGATCATATAAGGAAGATCGAGAAATCACACAAGCCAATACCCGACTAGGCTTTGAAATATCCAATCTCACGAATTGATTGGCCAAGGCCTGAACATCAACTGCAAGAGGTCTCTTCCCAATTAGAATATATGCCAAACTTCCCATACTCGCCACTTTTCTACTCAAGACATCGGCCACCACATTGGCCTTCCCCGGATGGTACAAAATAGTAATATCATAATCCTTTAGCAACTCCAACCATCTCCGCTGCCTCAAATTGAGATCCTTCTACTTGAACAAGTGTTGGAGGCTACGATAATTAGTAAACACCTTACAAGACACACCATAAAAGTAATGCCTCCAAATCTTCAATGCGTGAATAATGGCAACCAACTCCAAATCATGAATAGGGTAGTTCTTCTCATGGGGCTTCAACTGACGAGAAGCATAAACAATAACTCTACCCTCCTGCATCAGCACAAACCCAATACCAACTCTCAAAGCATCACAATACACGGTATATGAACCTGAAGCTGATGGCAAAACTAACACTGGAGTTGTGGTCAATGCTGTTTTGAGCTTCTGAAAGCTCTCCTCACACTCGTCCAACCATATGAATGGAGCACCCTTTTGAGTCAACTTGGTCAAGGGCGATGCGATAGATGAGAATCCCTGAACAAACCGGCAGTAATAACCCGCCAAACCAAGGAAGTTGCGCATCTCTATGGTTGAGGACGGTCTAGGCCAACTCTGAACCGCCTCAATCTTCTTCGGATCAACCCGAATACCCTCGCTGGACACCACGTGCCCCAAGAAAGCCATTGAACTGAGATAGAACTCACACTTGGAGAACTTTGCATAAAGCTTCCCCTCCCTCAATCTCTACAACACAACTCTCAAATGCTACATGTGCTCCTCCTGACTACGCGAATACACCATAATATCATCAATGAAAACTATGACAAACGTGTTGAGATAAGGCCAGAACACGCTGTTCATCAAATGCATAAACGCTGCTGGGGCATTGGTCAGCCCAAAAGACATAACCAAGAACTCATAATGACTATATCGGGTGCTGAAAGTCGTCATAAGAATATTCGAGTCCCTGATCTTCAATTGGTGATAACCTAAATGGAGATCAATCTTGGAGAACACTCTCGCTCCCTGAAGCTGGTCAAACACATCATCAATACGAGGCAGAGGATACTTGTTCTTAATTGTTACTTTGTTCAACTGCCTATAATCAATGCACATCCTTATAATGTCATCCTTCTTCTTAATAAATAGAACCGGCGCACCCTAAGACGACTCACTAGGCCAAATGAACCCCTTATCAAGGAGTTCCTGAAGCTGCTCCTTTAACTCCTTCAACTCCGCTAGTGCCATACGATACGGTGGAATAGAAATGGGCTGAGTGACCGACACCAAATTAATACCAAAATCAATATCCCTGTCCGGTGGCATGCCCAGCATGACTGCAGGAAACACATCGAGAAAATCCCTCACAATAGGAGTAGAATCAATAATAGGAGTCTCTGCACCGACATCCCTCAAAAAGGCTAGATATGAAAGACAACCCTTCCCACCCATCCGCTGGGCCTTCAAGAATGAAATTACCCTACTGGGAACATAATCAGTCGAACCTCGCCATGCAATCTGTGGCACACCCGGCATAGCCAATGTCACTGTCTTAGCATGACAGTCCAAAATAGCACGACACGGAGATAGCCAATCCATGCCCAATATAACATCGAAGTCTACCATACATAACAACAATAGATCCACTCAGGTCTCTAGACCCCCAATAGTCACCACACATGGCCGGTACACATAGTACAATAACAATATCGCCCACTGGAGTAGATACATGAATAGATGAAACAAGAGACTCACGAGGTGTATCCAAATAACGAGCAAAGTATGATGACACATAAGAATAAGTGGAACCGAGATCAAATAATACAGAGGCATCTCTGTGTCAGACTAAGACAATACTTGTGATCACAGCGTCTAAAGCAATAGCATCGGGTCTAGCTAGAAGTGCATAGAAATGGGCCTGACCGCCACCTAATCGACCTCCCTATCTAGGGCGACCCCTAGCTGACCAACCTCCACCCCTAGTTAGCTGGGTGGGTGGTGGTGAAGTAACTGGCACTAAAGCCGATGGCTGACTCCTCTGTTGAGATGAACCCCCAAGACGACGAGGACACTACCTCTACATATGACCCATCTCTCCACACTCATAGCAAATCCCGGATGCTAGAGACAGGGACTGAAGGGAACCCCTAGCACCGGAATGACTAGCAGATGCAACTGGCATAGAAGAGCCCTGAACTGATGGAGCACGGGACGAACTCTAAGCTGGAAAGGCACTAAGTGATGATTGTCCCTGATGAGAACTATGAGAATCGTGACCCGATGATGCCCCACGATAACCTGGGCGAGCTAGTTGAGCATGCCTGAATGGATGGCCTCTGCTGTGCTGGAACTGACCCCTCAAAGGAGCACCACCATAACTACCATATCCTCGAGGCCTCTAGGCCTTCCTCTCATCTCGCTCCTGGCGACGAACTGACTCAATCTCGCGAGCAATGTCTACAACCTCCTCAGAAGTAGCACTAGACACCATCTCCCTGGTCATAAGAATATGAAGCTGATAAGTGAGGCCATCAAAGAACCTCCTAAACCTCTCTCTCTCTCTATAGGAACCAACCAAACAACATGATGAGCTATCTCCGAGAACCTTATCTCATACTGCGTCATAGTCATCTCTCCCTGACGCAACCACTCAAACTGCCTACGCAGCTCCTCTCTACGAGACTGTGGCACATACTTCTCCAAAAAGAGAATGGAGAACTGCTGTCAGGTAAGGGGTGCTGCACTAACAGGCCTACGCCTCTCATAAGCCTCCCACCAAGTGAAGGCAGCTCTAAAAAACTGAAAAGTAGTGAAAGCGACCCCGCTGGTCTCCAGAATACCCACCGTACGAATAATCCTCTGACACTTGTCCAAGAAACCCTGGGCATCCTCGCCCTTTGCACCATTGAAAGTCGGAGGCTGAAGTTTACCAAACCTCTCCAACCTGCGCTGCTCGTCCTCTGGCATGGCAAGAGCTACATAGTCCTAAGCAGCTGCAACCGGCTGGGCTGGATGTTCCCCCGGTGTCTAAATTCCCTGCACGACCTGCTCAGGTGTGTGAGTGGCTGAAGTCTGAGTGTCTCCCCTGGCCTGAGAAGTAGTTGTGGCTATAGTAACTGAGACCACCTGAGCTAGGCCAGTGCATACTGATAGAATCTGAGTCAGGGCCTCTTGATGACCCGGAATCACAATGGGCACAACTGGTGCCTAAGCTGGTGCTACTGGAGAGTCCATAACTGGGACCTGATCCTGAACTGGGGTGGTTGGTGGATCTGCAGGTGCTGTCTTAGTTACTGTGCGGGCTACACCCCTGCCCCTACCGCGACCGCAACCTCGACCACATCCTTGGCCTCTAGTGGACACAGCTGGTGGTACTTGTAGTCGTCCATCCTGACCGGTCGCTCATGTCCTCACCATCTGTAAGAGAATATAATAACAAAAGTTTAGTACTTGGATCAACAGATTCGCACGACAAGAATTTCATAAATATGAAGTTTTTCCTAAAGGTTTTGCAGCCTCTCGAGGATAAATACATACGTCTCCATACCGATCCGCGAGACTCTACTAAACCTGCTCATGACTCGTGAGACCTGCGTAACTTAGGCTCTAATACCAATTTGTCACGACCCTAAATTCGTACCCAGTCCTGATGGAGCCTATCGTGAAACAAGACCAGCCGACACAACACCCAATTCATTTTAAACAATTATAATAGCACAATTTAAGTCATTAACATGCTAATAATCCCAAAATAAAAGTGAACTAGTACGATTTGCGGAAACCAACACAGCCCGACATCGGGGTGTCACCAGTCATGAGCATCTAACATAAGTCTAAAAGTATGAAAGAGTTATAAATTCTATTATAGAACTAGAACAAGGGAAATAAAATAGGAGGGAGAAACACTAGGTTACGAACGTCGAGCAGCTACCTAGTGGACTCCGAATAGCCTGTTGGGAGCAATCAACCCTCACTGGCGGGACCCGAAGCTTCTGAATATACACACAAGGTGCAGGGAGTAAAGTGAGTACTCCAACTCAGTGAGTAATAAAAGTAAAAGCAGCTGAGAGATAAAGCACAACAACATGCTATAAAGAGGCAGTATAAAATCAATACAATGCAACAAAACAGTGAAAACTTGTAAAAACACCTCAGTTCAGTAAATACCTCTGTAAAACATCTTTTAACAGTTAAATAGGTGAATGAAAAGCAGCGAGAAAAGATAAACACATAAAATCATCCCCTCGAGCAATAACATGGAACAACCTCAGCCCCTCGGGTATATCACATATCTCACTAGGTATCCGTGCTCACTGGGGGTGTACAGACTCTAGGAGGGGCCCCTTACGTCCCAAGCGCAATATTAAGCCATCTCGTGGCATAATCAATAGGCTCTCGACCTCATATCAAGCCACCTTGTGGCGTATAACTCAGGCCCTCGGCCTCATAATCATGAATCAACTCAATACTGCTACGGTGTGCAACCCGATCCCATAATAACCTCACAACATAGGCCCTCATCCCTACTCAGTCAGAAATTTCTAAAAGCCACTCAGGCACAGTAAAATATGATGCTCAGCTCAAAATATCATTTAAGATGTCAAACAGTGCAAACATGGCTGAGTTATAAAAATAATAGAATATAGCATGACTGAGTACAAGTATAAAGTCAAAATAGTGAGGAATAGTAGTAAAAATCCCCTAAGGGTCCAAAACAGTTGGCATGAGGCCCAGATATGGCATTCAGCCCAAAACATGATGATAACAAATAATTTTCAATCAAATACGCAGTAAAACAATCATTCAGGACGGACTAAGTCACAATCCTCAACAGTGTACGACTCCATGCTTTTCATCTAACATGTGCGTCACCTTAATATAGCACAACGATGTGAAATCCAAGGTTTCATACCCTCAGGAAAACATTTACAATTATTACTCACCTCTATCCGGTCCAAACTATAGCCTGCGATGCCTTTGCCTATCGAATCGGCCTCCGGATGCTCCAAATCTAACTAAAATCAATGCAGAACCATCAATATATACTAAGGGAACAAAGCCCACTCGAAAGAAATCAAATTACAATACAAATCCTGAAATTGGCCAAACCCGACCCCCGAGCCCACGTCTCGATTTCGATAAAAATTACATCAATAGACTCCTTATCACTCCCCGTGTTCATTCATATCAAAAACACCAAAATCCAACCACAAACAACCCCTCAAATCCCAAATTCTAGGTCTCCAATTACAAGCCCTAGTTCTTCAATATTTAGGCTTAAATTCTACAAATATCATGATAGAAATCACATTAGGATTGAGTATTAAGTCCATAAATCTTACCTCCAAGTGTTCCCCCTTGATTCCCTCTTCAATACCCTTCAAAAAGCTTCAAAATCACCCAAAAATGGAATAACTTAGGCTAAAAGTCGCGAAAATGGGTCTTTTAAACATTCTGCCCAGCACTTAAAAATCCTTCATCGCGAACGCGGTCAACGCCTCGCATTTGCGAAGCACAATTTGAGTTGACCAATTTTTCCTTCATTGCGATCGTGACTCCCAGTACGTGAACGCAAAGGATTAGCTTCCTTACTCACCGCGAATGCGACTCCCCATCCGTAAACGCGAAGAATAAACCAACCTGGACCCAGTTGCTCATCTTTCCTCTACGCGAACGCGGCTAATCCTTCGCGAATGCAATGACCATTGGCCTCAACCTTCATGATCGCGGGACCACCTTCGCAAACGCGAAGTCCAAATTCACAGCCTCCCATCCTAACCCCTTCGCAAACGCGAGGGTCCACTCGCGAACACAAAGAACAACTGTTGGCAACATCAACAACAGATTTTCTGCAATTTTCAGACCACCCAAAACTCACCCAAGGCCCTCGGAACCTCAACCAAATATGCCAACATATCCCATAACATCATTCAAACTTGTTCCAACCTCCGGAACACTCAAAACAACATCAAAACACCAAATTTGCATCGGATTCAAGCCTAAGAATTCTAAAAACTTCAAAATTCCGCTTTCGATCAAAAGGTCTATCAAACCACGTCCAAATGACCTGAAAATTTGCACACACATCCCAAATGACACAACAGACCTTCTGCAATTCCCGGAATTCCATTCCGATCCCTATATCAAAATCTCACCTATCAACCGGAAAACGCCAAAAATCCAATATCGCCAATTCAAGCCTGAATCTACTCCGTACCTCCAAAACACATTCCGATCATGCTCCTAAGTCCTAAATCACCTCTCGAAACCATCCAAACCATCGGAAATCACATCTAAACCCTTTAACACATAAGTCAACATCTGATTGACTTTTCTAACTTAAGCTTACTCAAAAGAGACTAAGTGTCTCAAACCTTACCAAAACCTTTCCGAACTCGAGCCAGCTAACCCAATAATACATAATACAACTGAACAAGGCAATAATTAGCAGAAATGAGGAAAACAGAGCGGTAACTCATGAAACGACCGACTGGGTCGTTACAAGAACACCTTATACACCTTACTATCAAGGCCATGTGGTACCTTGTATGGTACTAGTCCATAAATATCGGGTATTATAGCTCAGACCGTATTTTATCCCAAATTGACAAACTTTGACGAAACTCAGTTTTTTCGATTTTCTTGCCCTCTCACCTTCACGAATTTACTCATTCCTTGTTTGAAATAGCATAATACTTTAATTCCAAAATAATCTCATTCCCGAGCTTATGTTGATTAACTTACAACGAAACATCAACGTACAAAAATGTGGGATGTAACATCTTCTGAGCTCTCATTAATTTAGTTATGGCGTATTTTCACGTATAAAAATATGGGGTGTAACACGAAGTATAACGGAACTTTGGACCCCAACAAGCACGTCACTGCCTACACTTATGCGGTGAAGAGCAATGACCTGAAGGATGGCGAGATTGAATCCGTCCTGCTGAAAAAGTTTGGAGAAACACTTTCGAAAGGGGCATGATATGGTATCACAACCTAGCCCCGAATTCGATAGACTCATTTGCCATGTTGGCAGATTCTTTTATAAAAGCACATGCCGGTGCCATCAAGGTTGCTACAAGAAAATCCGACGTCTTCAAAATCAAATAGAGGGAAAACGAGATGCTACAGGAATTTGTATCTCGCTTTCAAATGGAGCGAATGGAATTACTACCAGTCTCCGATGACTGGCCAGTGCAGACCTTCACCTAAGGTTTGAACAAACGAAGCTCGGTGGCTTCAAAGCAGCTAAAATAGAACTTTGTTGAACATCCCGCCATGACTTGGTCGGATGTCCACAATCGATATCAATCAAAGATTAGGGTCAAGGACGACCAACTAGGAGCCCCCTCGGGCTTAGTATATCCTAGTAGGCTCCTGTCAAAGGAGCCAAAACCAAACAAGGAAATGTACCAACCATACACTGAAGATCGAAGAAACACCCCAAGGTGTAACATACCCCGAAATTACTAAAGGGCAGACTGAGGTCAGAATCCCCGGGGACTCGTGAGTAGAGCCGAATTCGATAGATACACAGGGCCGACTGAGGTACCCCAGTTATCTGAGTACAACTTCAACATCGATGTCTCGGACATCATATCAGCCATAGATAAAATCAAAGACACTAGATGGCCAAGGCCCGTACAATTAGATCCATCTCAGAGGAACCCTAACCTGGTGTGCGAATTTGACAGCACACACGGTCATAGGACTGAAAATTGCAGACAGCTCCGAGAAGAAGTAGCCCGACTACTTAGCAAACGGCACCTCCGATAGTTCCTCAACGACCGAGCCAAAAATCAATTTCGGGAAAGAGAGACGAACATGAAAAATGAAACAGAAGAACCACAACATGTCATCCACATGATTGTTGGGGGAGTCGACATCCCACAGGAACCCACCATCAAAAGAACAAAAATATCTATCACTAGGGAAAAGCGAACTCGAGGTTACATACCCGAGGACACTCTCACATTCAGTGACGAGGACATCGAGACCCTATCTCAGCCTCATAATGACGCATTGATAATTTCTTTTCTTGTGAAATACATTTCAAATTAAATGTGTACTTGTGGATCCAGGTAGCTTTGCCAACATTATCAGGTCGAGGGTGGTGGAGCAGCTCGGACTGCTCAACCAGATCGTGCCCGACTCTCGAGTCCTCAATGGATTCAACATGACGAGAGAGACAACTAAAGGGGAAATTACCCTCCCGGTCAACGTGGCCGGAACAACCCAAAATGCCAAGTTTCAAGTCATCGAAGGGGACATGAGATACAATGCCTTGCTCGGAAGGCCATAGATACACTGCATGAGAGCAATACTATCAACCCTTCATCAAATGATGAAGTTTCCAACAAAGGATAGAATAAAAATAATATACGGGGAGCAACATGCTGCGAGAGAGATGTTCGTAGCACGATGTGGTACCAACATTGGCACCTTCAACATCGAAGAAGCCAAAGGATAAGCAAAGAGCGAAGTAGCAATCACAAGATATATCCTTGGATGCACCCGAGTGAACAAACCAGGGACTATACCGCTTCCCCGGAGCAAGTAGTGGAAGCATATCGAGGCTCGAAATGCCATCACAATGAAGGTATAACTGCCTCCCTTTTTATTTACTTATTACACTAACCTGTGTGCATGTGTCCAGTTAGAAGGATCGAAGCACCTTCCAGCTTGAAGACCTTAGGTTTTAAAGCATGCATTGTACTCTTTTCCTTCGATCGGATTTTATCCCAATAAGGGTTTTACCGGCAAGGTTTTTAATGAGGCAGTATCTATGTGCTACCTAAGGAGAACTCAATAAGTATTCAAGGCTTCTCCTCGATCAACCTCGAATACTGGGGGGCATCCCCCCAGGAGATCACCTTTTCGAAGAAGTCAAGATGAGCCACAAAGGGTCTTGATAGGAAAATGATGTATCGGGCCAAACGGTCGAATGAACTGTGTCCGCATAGAATAATTGAGCCCTTAACAGCGAAAGCATGTATACTTATACCAAGTAATCAAAAAGAGTATCTTTTACCACCAAAAACACTTCGTGCTTAAAAGAAGTCTGCTATCTCTACAAAAAATGGCTCCAAGGCCTTAAATTCCCTGAACACTCGGGGACTAACGTCAAAAACTCGAAGCGGTAAGACCTCCAGGTCGGAAACTTTGAATTCATAAGACCTCCAAAAGGCAACCCCAAAACTGTAAGACCTCGAGCAAGGCATAAACCATACTTGTACCAAGTAACCTATCTGTAAGACCTCAAGCAAGGCATGAATTATACCTGTACCAAGTAATCTATCTGTAAGACCTCAAATAAGGCATGTTCAAATTTATAAGACCTTACAAAAGGCATAATCCCGATCTTAAAGTTAAGGCTATATATTCAAACTTGTAAGACCCCTAAAAGGCATACCCTCGATATAGATGCCAAAGCTACTTCACTCGGGGACTAAAAGGCTACGGCCAAATACAATGACTACGGTCATAAGGCTGTACTAGCCAAACTAACACTACTCGGGGACGCCCGACCATCACCATAAAATCACAGGCCTTCAATTACTTCGAAATACTTCAAAAAGAACCGGTTAACCAGGATACCCTAGGCATAAATAAAGAGCTTCGATCATATCAGCTCCAAACAATAAAAAGGCTTCAAAATAATTCAGCCACCGAGCGAAACCTCTCGAGGTGCTCGTCTATTGTCATAAAACGGCTCACAATCAAGGTTCTTATCAAACTGTCGAAGAGTCGGATGAGCATAAAAAGTTTCAAAGAGGGAAAAATAAAGCCTATACTAGAGGTCGTACTGACCCTATGCGTAAGAGCCACTGTCGTCAACCTAAGTTAAAGGTCATACCGACCCAATGCGTAAGAGCCGCTATCGCCAGCCTAAGTTAAAGGTGGTACTGACTCAATGAGTAAGAGCCACTATCGCCAACTTAAGTTAAAGGTCGTACCGATCCAATGCGTAAGAGCCATTATTGCCAGCTTAAATTAAAGGTCGTACCGACCCAATACGTAAAAGCCACTATCGCCAGCCCAAATTAGAAGTCGTACCAACCGAATGCGCAAAAGCCTATGGGCCAGCATAACAAGCCTCAAGGTCGATTTGTAAACCTAAGGGTTTTTACTAGAAGGCCAATTCATCTGGCTAATCACTAACAAATGTCAAAACTCGAGATAAAGAAAGACACACACAAGCAAAGGGAAATGCATGAAAAATGAAACCGAAAGGCTTCCTTGTATGTGTATATGTGAAATAATGCAGGGCTACATTTGCAATGCTCTATGAGAGCCCTATACACAGAATTAGAAAAGAATAGCCTATTCTACTTTCTCCTCGTAGACTGCAGCCTCGTCGGCCTCTCCCTCATTATCTTTGGCATCATATACGAGGAACTTGGCGTCATATTCATCCGCCTTGGCCTGCTCAATATCTTCCGAGAGATCGAAGCCCCTAACATGGATTTTTTCGAGGGTTTCCCTTCGGGATTTGCACCAGGCATACTCATTGCTCCTGCTCTCCCGATCGGAAGCCCCTCTCAACTTAGCTCGAGCATCATCAGCGTCTTTTAAATAGACGGCCACTTTCTTGTTGGCCTTAGCCCGAAACTCTTCAGCTTCAGCCCGGGCATCCACGACCTTGGCCTTCATCCCTAAAAGGTCAGACTCGAGCCTTGCAATCTTGCTCGTCTGAACCAAGCTATTTTCACAGGCGTTCCGGAACTGTACCTCGAGGGCAGAAACCTTGGCCAAAGCATTCTTCTTGGCCGTAATATGGGCACTTATCTAAGCCCTTAGTTCGTTACACTCATAATTGGCTTGGCCAACCTCACCCCAAGGGCATTCCAAATCCTCTATCTTGCTCTGCAACTGAAGTATCAAAATATTAATCTCTGAGGATAGAAAAAGAAGCATGCATTCCCGCGGAGAAAAGGTTACCTATTTCTCGAGGTGGCTTTCGTAGTTCAGGCTTCGATTCGCCTCGTACCGAAGGTACCTCAATTCTTTTCCCCTTTTATCATATAGAAACCTGAGGGATTTATCCCCATCCAAGGCTTACCTTAACCTGGCTTTACAGCAGAGCAGCTCGGACTTGAGCTTGTCAAAGGCCTATGAAAAAGAAGCTCAATGAGAAAACAAAAATCTAAAATCAAAATACTAACAAAGTCAACCAAAGCTCACCATAGAAAAAAAGCCACTAAGCCTCCTCAAAGGTTGAGCGTGCATCTACTGGCTTGGTCTCACCGACCCCAGTTGAACCGATCTTGGTGGGGACATGGTCGCTTGAGGCCCTACTTGATTTAGGCGGCCCCTGGTCTCGAATATCCCTCGAAGTACCTTCGACACGAGGCAAAAACGGCAATAGAAAAACTGTATCCGTCGAAGTACCTTCGGCAGGAGATG
Organism: Nicotiana sylvestris; assembly: GCF_000393655.2. Lineage (NCBI taxonomy): Eukaryota > Viridiplantae > Streptophyta > Magnoliopsida > Solanales > Solanaceae > Nicotiana > Nicotiana sylvestris. The sequence goes on from NC_091065.1 coordinate 56,649,531, forward strand.
AGGATGACGACAGAACACATGTATCCCTCGAAGTACCTTTGACGGGAAAAGAAGACGACGACAAAAGATGAGCCATTCTCCTGAGGCTAGAAGCCTCGGGTGCTGTAAGCTCAGCTGATGCATCTCCTTTAAGCCTCCGAGCAGGGTTTGCCCTGCTATGAGTATCTTCTTCATTCGAAGATTCCTTGCGTTTGTTATCATTTCTCGGCCCGGAGCCGACGATCCTTCCTCCCCTCCATAGGGGCACGGTCTTACCTCAGGAAATTCTCCTATACCTGTGGTGACGAAGTTAATACACATAAAAGAAAGTACCTTTCAAAGAAAATAAACCACACAACACGTACCGTGGTGTTTTGCCTCATATCTACCCTTCGATAGGTCTCGCCACTTGTGCTTGTCGTAGGTCGAGCGAGCTGCCAGCTTCCAAGCCCAATCCGCCAGGTCGGGAACCTTGTATGGCATCTAGGGGATTTCTGTACAAAGGAAAAGGGAAAACATCTTTATGGAGTCCGCCTCCACCATGAACAAAATGATAAAAACACAAGTGTGTCACTTATGTGTGAAATTTCATTCCTTAGGAAATGGCAGGAACTCCACGGGGATAATATCGACAGTCCGCACTCAAACAAATATATTCATCCACCCTCGGTCCCCATTTTTCTTCATTGTCAGCAACAAAGGTCCTGGTGGATCTACATCGTAAAGATATCAGGTCTTGGTAATGAAAGGGATGGTACAATCTGATGAGATGGCTAAGGGTGAACTCGAGCCCGGCTTCCTCTGCAAAGAACCTCATCATCAATACTATCCTCCAGAACGACGGGTGATCCTGTGCCAGGGTAGCCCAATATCTTCGACAGAAGTCAAGCACGACTCTATCAAGAGGGCCTAATGTGAAGGAGTATGTGTACACATTCAAAAAACCCTCCACATGAGCCATAATGTTCTCTTCCACAGAAGGTACCTGTAGTACCACTCTTTCTCCCCATCCGCAATCTCTCCTCACTGCCTCGAGGTGTCCCTCTCCTATTGATGAAGTGAATGCATGCTCCCAATGGCCCTCAACATCGGGTGTCCTCTCTGACGTAAAATCCCTCATCGAGACAAAGCACCTCGAGGTTAGCTCACCAGATGCTGGCTGTGTACCACCGACCGAGCGGGAAGCAGAGGTGAAACCCTCCTCTTCTTGATGAATGGATTTGGGCATAGCAGACATAACTACAGTGAAATAAGAAGAAAGAGATGAAAACATAAGCGAAAGCTTTGAATTAAAAAAATAAAAGAGCTAACGCAAGGAAGGAGAACTCCATGAAAAGGATAGCTGCTCAAAGTAGCGGAATCCTCAAATAAGGGGAAAGCAAACTCATATATAGAGCAAGTGACGACTGTTCTCCTGCGATCAAGGCCAATTAATTCTAACTAGGCCATTATCACTTTCGGGGAAGTGTACCGGCAGGTCCATCTCGATCGCTTCATGATCATGCCATACGACTGACATTGTCGTACAATGTTCGAGGGGTCAAAGATTCCTATGTCAACCTAGCCTCTTGACGGTGCCCAGTCTTGAGGATATCTGCTACCACAACAATGGCCATCAATACCAATCTAGCCTCGAGGTGGTGCCTGATCTCGAGGATCTCTATCAATATAAAATTGGGCTCTAAAGAGCCATCAAAGTTAGTCTAGCCACGAGATGGTGCCCGATCTCGAGGATCTCTATTAATATAACTATAAGCTCTAAGGAGTTGTCCACATAAACCTAGCCTCAATATGGTACCCTATCTCGAGGATCTCTGCTATTACAAATGCAGGTCATTCACCCAATTCTTCGGCCCCCGGGCTACCTGAGTTTGAGCCAATTCTCACTTAAGGATTGTTCCTAAAGCACCAGAGCTACCTACATCTCAAAGTTCAAATTGAATGCTCTCTCAATTACTTTAAGCCCAAGGGCCACCCGAGCTCGAATGCATCCACGCTAAGGAACTATCTATACGCCTTAAGGCTATCTTCATTTTAAACTCAAGGCCAATCTTCGCTCAGTTGGAGGCCACCCAAGTGCAAGCGAACTCTCACTCGGGGACTATTTGTAAAGGACTAAGGGTTATCTTTATTTTCAGATGATCAAGCAAGCTCTCGCTAGAGGACTAGCAGCGGGGCCTAACGAGGCTAAGCCTTATTCCAAAGAGAATCAAGACCCTGCGCTCACTCAACTCGAACTCAGAGGTCCCGACAACCTAGGTTCGTATCAGATCAATCTAGGCTTGGTCCGAGGGATGACAATGAATTTTAAAGAACATCATATTAACCACTCAAGAACCAAAGGAATTCCTATGTCCGGGCCCAATATTCGGATCGATCGATAAAGTCACACGCTTGGATTTTTCAAGCAAAGGCAAAAGAGGGATCCAACACAAGGCAGAGACAGATTGAAAAAAGCTTTTTACACTAATAAACGACGATTAAAAAGCCCACGAGGGGTCCTTACATAGAAATAAAGAAGCAAAATATAACATTTAAAGAGCCTAATCTACTTTCGAGGGTATGTCCTCGGGATTGACATCTGCGAGAATCATTTCCTCGGGGACTCCATTTCGTCCTTCCAAACAACTTCGAAGAATCTCCTCCAAAGCAGCAATAGATAAGGACAAGATTGTAGCCTATCAAAGAGCAAAAGCTTTTAACAGGCAGGGAAAGTTGTGGCTTGGTGAAAAATTTGGCGAGTATGGGTCTCGCCAGCACTACTATTGGGAAGCCACTTCTTGAGACATTGCACTTGTGTGGGATGCAAAAGTTAGTAGATGGCACCACTTCACTCCATGTAAAGCAAAAGGAGTGAAGCGCCACACCAGGTTGAAGTTAAGGGAGATAAGCAGCAGTTCATGGTCCACATATCCTCTAATACAGGGATAATTCGAAGCCCCCCTCTCCTTATTTCGGTCCAACAACAACAACAACAACAACAAACCAATATGATCCCACTTAGTGGGAAAAAGCTCTGAAAAGGAATGGCATAACTGGCAAAACTATTGCCGTGTGACCTTACGGTCATGGGCTTGAACCATGGAAGTTAAAGTTTGGATGAGGATGAAGAGAAGAAAAGGGTTAAAGACTGTTGAGGAATGGTTGAGTGGAATTTTGGTTCAAGTAACCTTCCATTTATAGAAACGAAGTACCATAACTGATGGCGCAATCAACGCCTTTGGGAAACGGATCGACATGCACAATCAATGCTTTTTGGGAAACGGATCGGCAGTGATATTATCGCTTTTGGGAAAATAAACTGGTGATACATTGAATGCTTCTGGAAAGATGAACAAATGGGACGTTTCAGTTATCACAAAAGCTTACATCATAAGCATGATTTCATCATGAGAGGCTCAAGGAGATCGACGTCAAGGCCGTTTCTTATCACTTTACTCTAAGAAACGCAGGGACTATCTGTATATGGCTAAAATCAAAGAGCCCAATTTTATGATCATTATTGCATCCCATAGCCCGTCTTCAGAAGGTCCAAGGCCCAGTTCAAGGCTCAACCCTGAGGGTCCCCTATGCTCAACCTTGGGGCAGAGCAAATCGGCGGCTATGATGAGCGACTGGGAGATTCCCAAGGCACGTGATTAAAGCTGACCAAGTCTATTAGGCTAGAACAAGCCCACACTGTGGCATTAAATGGTTGTACCAACCGCATACTGACGATAGGCTATAATTATGTATTTTAGTCGCTTATTACACTCTAATTTACTGCATTTTAATTGAGTTTGAGCTTTAATCACTAGTGTTTTTCACCAATTGTGTGTTTTATATCTTATAGGAGGGATTCCGAGCTATGTAGATGTTATGGAATGAATTCAAGTATTTGGAACTTTGAAGAATGAATAAAATCCCAAGGAATTAAGCCGGGATCGTATTCAGGGATCAACAGATGATAATTAAGAGCGAACGAAGAATCGAGTAGGAATATTGCATACTGTCTAATAAAATGTACATCACTTTTCGCTCACAACTCCATTTGGGCTCCACAATATATGGTTGGAAATCTAACTCAAAGGGATACAACTTTCATGTTTTACATTTTCCCAAATTCCCAACAGAATAGGGTGAAAAGCATGCTCAAGTGCGTGGCCGCGCTCGTCAGGAAGAATCAAAGTGGATATACGCGGTCTGAGCACAGTTCAAGCACGGCCGCGCACGTCCTGTTCAAAAAAATGTGTTCTTTTTCGCGTAGGAGAAGGTGTAATTGTGTGGGCCCAACCCTACTTGGTATATATACATGGAAAAATGGTATTTTGAATACCTTTGACATAATTTAGACCTAAGGAGGTTAAGGAGACCGAGATTCAACCTAAGGAGGCAAGAACACATTAGGATCAAGGCGGAGCATTCTTCCACGAGTTTTTCACTTCCTTCTTCCTATTTCCATTGTTGGTTATAAATTTGAGTATTGTTTTTTCATATACTTTTATGAATAGCTAATTTGTTATCTAGGGTTTTGATGGAACCTTTTAGAGGATGAATTCTTGTTATATTTTTTTATAATTGAGCCATTGGATTTCTCTACTTGTTCAACTACGTGTTTGTCGTTGTTGATTGAACGACCATCGATTGACTGTGCCTATTTATTATGTGTTTCTTGAGAAGGATACATATTTAGGTTGTTGTTGAATAATGTCACTCCTACCGTATGTGAGAAATCAATACAACGAGTTTAAAGGTAGGTTTAGAAATAAGAAAGCCTTGACATGGTCATAATGAGCGGTTAGATGAAGCCAACTAGCGTAGTTCGAGAGAATATGTCTAGTAAATTGTTGTAGTTGCTCGAGAGAGAATTACGGCACCTAAAGTCCTCATGATCAATAGAGAATACATTAGCAAAATTGTAGGGAACATAGCGGGAAGAATTCCAATATTTGGGGAAATCATAACTCTAGACCTCCTTAGTTTTGTCTCAAATTTCATCCCTGTTAGTTGATAATTTGACTGCTTTATAATAGTTGTTAGTTAATTAGTTAGAAATAAATATTATAATCTTTATAATTAGGAAATATTTTGGACTTGTGTTCCTTAGCAATATTAAAAAATTGTAGCGAAACCTTAGTTCTCGGTGGGATTCGACTCCGGACTTTTAGACCGGAATATATTTGCAGCGACCGCTTATCCTTTTTAGGACTAGAGTTGGGCGTGATCAAATTTTGGCGCCTTTTCCAGGGAACTATCGGTGTAGTTGTAGTTGTATATATTGCCAGGTTGCGAGTGAGAACTTTTATTTTGTTTTGTTTTGTTTTTTGTAATTTTTTTTGTTTTATTATAACCGTTGATTTAAGAAACATGACATCTTGGAATTATAGGAATTTAGTTGTAGATAATTCTACTATTGATCCTCATAAATATTGTAAAGGAAACCACTCGTATCAAAATTATCAAAATATTTTCGAGAGCGAGTTATGTGCACCAACTCAATCTTATTTGTGGAATGTGTGTGATGTGTGTGGTGGTAAAATGGTCACTTTCATAGTTGTGCTTATATTTCTTATCTTCCCTCTACCCCTTACTATGATGGTTCTACCTTTTCTTGTGAAGTTAATAGGAATAAAGAACCTGGGAATGCGGACCTGAAGGAGATCAAAGATATGCTAAAGTGCCTTCTGGAACAAAACAATGAGAAACAATTGCAGATAGAAAGGCAAGAAGCAACTATTCGCAACTTGGAGGCTCAAGTGAGTCAAGTGGTTGAGGCTTTTAATGCTCAACAAGACAATTTTGAGGATAGGAGCCAAGAAGAGCGTAAATTTGAGGTGCTAATTGAGGAGGACAGAGTAGAACATCAAAAACCTAGCCAACTACAATTTGAGGATGTCAATGTTGTAGAAGTGAGACTAGAGTCACCCAAGGACATTGAGGATATAAATTTTGTTGACTCTAGTATCATTGAGGTTGAGGATGCTGAAAGTCCTGAAGTTCATGTGTTTGAGCGCATTGGTCCTCACGCCAAACATTTTTCTACATTGTGCTTAGATGAAGATATGGAAATCGAGTCATCCGAGCCGATTGAGGAGTCAAGGAATGAGGAACAATGCGCCTACATTCTGGAATTTTTCTTGCCAGAAAGACAGGACTATATACCTCATCTAAAAGCCAACATGTGTAGAATAGTACAATGGTTGCTTGGGCCAATTAGATTTATTCCTCCGCCCTTGGATCATAGCCTAAAACTTGATGCCAAATTGGGGTTTCAATTCATAAGCTCGAGGTGGAGGCAAAAAGTGATTCGCGTCGTGTCGCGATATTAAATCAAGCGCTTGTTGGGAGGCAATTCAGCTTTATTGCTTTCTTTTATTTTTACTTTTTACTATTTTTTAATTGTATTACTTTTGCAGTGTCAATTTTGTATTTTCTAGGAGCATGGAAAGAAAAACTATTGGAAGGATGCAACAGCAAACTAGATGGTTGGAACTAAGTATGAGGTACCCGCACGAAGAATCAAGCCTGGAAGAAGTCTGAGTACCCCATGAGCTGCTAGTGCTTCGGCCTTTGGCCTACCATGGAGTTTCTCTTACCCTATTATAATTATGATGTGCATTGGTGACAATACATCTCTATGCATGTATATCAAGTATGCATGTCAAATACAATACATCACGGTGATGAACTCATATACTCACACTCTCAAAGTACTCAATCTCACTGTCTCACACTCCCGCTCATCATGCTTAATCACTCAGCATACTCAGTTACTGAGCATTGTACGGTGCCTACGCTCACTACTGGTATGTTAGACTCTGGAGGGGTAATTCTTTCCCAAGTGCTAATATAAACCAACATATCCTGCTGCGGCGTGCAACCCGATCCATCATAAATCAATAAGGCCGATCATAGTCTAATAGTCATCTAAAATCATGAATTCCTCGGTGTACGCCCACACGCTCATCACCTTAGCATGTGTGTCACCTCGATACATCTTTTGTAACATATTTCCCAGGGTTAATACAATCAAATCCAAGTTTAGATATGTTACTTACCTTGAACAAGCCAAATCCAATACCGAGTAAGCCAAACAATACTCTAGAAATTCCATCTCACGCGTAACGACCTCTGAACGGCTCGAAACTAGCCAAAAGTAACTTAAGAACATTAAATAATGCCAAAGGAAACAAACCAATCGATAAAGGTTGAATCTTTAATCAAAAGCCCAAAGTCAACCAAAATGTCAAACCTGCGCTTGCACCTCGGAACCTGACAAAGCTCACAAAATCCAACAACCAATATAATTACGAGTCCAATCATACTAGTTTCACCCAAATCACCCAACCCGTGTGCCTAACTCATGCTGCATGGCTCTCCAGAAAAGCGATGTGAATTATGTGCCTCGATCAGAGATAATAAATACCGGTATGCCATAAAGTCAGACAATCTCGCGGATATAAATCTGAGCTAGCTACTCTAAAGAATAGGTAGTCACCACCGGAATGAAATGAGCCGACTTGATCAACATGTCCCCAATCATCCATACAATGTCAAATTTTTTCAAAGTCTGGGGGAGCCCAATAACGAACTCCATGGTAACACGCTCCCATTTCCACTTAGGAATCTCAAGTCTTTGAAGCAAACCTCCCGGACTCGGATGCTCATACTTCAGCTATTGACAATTCAGGCACCGAGACACATACTCCATTATATCTTTCTTCATTCTCCTCCACCAATAGTGTTGTCTCAAATCCTGATACATCTTAGCGGCACCCAGATGAATGGAGTACCGCCAACTGTGAGCTTCCTCAAGCATCAACTCACGTAACCCATCTACATTAGGCACACATAACCGGCCCTACATCTGCAACACACTGTCCTCTCCGATAGAAACTTCCTTGGCATTGCTACGCAACACTATGTCTTTAAAGACAAGCAAATGGGTGTCATCATACTGATGCTCTCTTGATGCGATCATATAAAGATGATTGAGAAACCACGCAAGCAAGAACCCATTTGGGCTCCAAAACATCCAATATCACAAACTGATTAGCCAAGGCTTGAACATCTAGAGCTAGTGGCCTCTTTGATGCCGGTAGATATGTTAAACTGCCCAAGCTCTCTGCCTTTCAACTCAAGGCATCGACTACCGCATTGGCCATCCCGGGATGATATAGAATAGTGATATCATAGTCTTTAAGCAACTCTAAAAATATCCACTACCGCAAGTTGAGATCTTCTATTTGAACAGATGTTGTAAACTCCAATGGTTGGTATGGACCTCACATGGGACACCGTACTAATAGTGCCACCAAATCTTCAATGCATGAAAAATAACTGCCAATTCTAAGTCGTGGTATGAATAATTCTTCTCATGGACCTTCAACTATCGAGATGCGTAGGCAATCACCCTACCATCTTGCATCAACATTATGTCAAGCCTAACACGTGACACATCACAATACATAGTGCAAGACCCTGAACCCGTAGGCAATACCAACACTGGGGCTATAGTCAAAGTAGTCTTGAGATTTTGAAATCTTGCCTTACACTCCTCGGACCATCTGAAAGGAGCACCCTTCTGGGTCAATCTGGTCATTGGTGCAGCAATGGATGAGAAACCCTCTACAAAACAACGATAATACCCGGCCAAATCAAAGAAACTTCGAATCTTATTAGTAGAAGACGGTCTAGGACAACTCTGAACTGCTTCAATCTTCTTCAGTTCTACCTTAATCCCCTCACTCGACACCACATGACCCAAAAACGCCACCGAATCAAGCCAAAATTTACACTTTGAGAATTTTGCATCCAACTTATTCTCTCTCAAGGTATGGAGCATGATCCCCATATGTTGCTCATGATCCTCCCGACTGCGGGAGTACACCAAGATGTCGTCAATAAATACAATAATGAATGAATCAAGATATGGCTAGAATACACTATTCCACATGTGCATAAATGTTGTTGAGGCATTGGTCATCCCGAATAACATTACAAGGAACTCATAGTGACCATACCGAGTCCTAAAGGCAGTCTTCGAAATATTGAGATCTCGAATCTTCAGCTGATGATACCCTGACCGCAAATCAATCTTCGAGAAAACTCTGGCACCCTGTAGCTGATCAAATAACTCATCAATGCACGGTAATGGGTACTTGTTCTCCACTGTAACCTTTTTCAATTGCCAATAACCGATACACATGCGTATAGAACCATCCTTCTTCTTCACAAACAGAACCGGATCACCCCATGATGAAATACTAGGCCGGATGAAACCCTTAGCAAGAAACTCTTGAAGCTGCTCCTTTAACTCCACTAGTGTCATACAATATGGTGGAATAGAAATGGGTTGAGTGTCTGTCAACAAGTCAATACCAAAATTAATATCTCTATCAGGTCACATGCTAAAAAAATCTACTAGGAATACATCTAGGGAGTCTCTCCCTACCGGAACTGACTCAACGATAGGAGTATCAACACTAACATCTCTCACAATGGTTAGATATGCATCACACCCCTTCTCAACCATTCAATAAGCCTTTATAAAGGACACAACTCTGCTAGGAGCATAATCCAATGTACCCCTCTACTCCAACTGTGGTAAACTTGGCATAGCCAATGTTATAGTCTTGGCGTGACAATAAGGAATACCATGATAGGGAGATAACCAGTCCATGCTCAAGATCACATCAAAGTCTACCATATTGAGGAGAAATAGATCAACTCTGGTCTCAAAACCACCAATAACAACTAAACACGACCAATACACACGATCTACAACAATAGAATTTCCCACATGCACGAACACATAAACAGGAGAACTCAAAGAATCACAAGATATATCCAAATATAGAGCAAAGTAAGATGACACATATGAATAAGTGGATCCTGGATCAAATAACATTGATGCATCCCTATGAAAAATCGAAACCATACCTATAATGACTGTGTCTGATGCGAATGCCTCTGTCCTGCCCAAAAATGCATTGAATCTAACCTAGCCTCCCCCTCTGGGGTGACCTTACCTGCCTGACCCCCATATCTGGCTGGTTGTGCAGGTAGGGTGGCAACTGGAGCAACAACCATGGCCTGTGAAGTCTGTGGACTAGATGGAATCTGTGGAGCTTAAGTAGTGTATGGAGGTGCACCCCTCCTAAGTCTAGGGTAGTACCTCACCATATATCTGGTGTCACCACGCTCAAAGCAAGCTCTCGGTGGGTATGGCTACTGAAACTGGCCTTGGCCTGGCCGACTAGACTGATCATTGAAGGCACCCCGTGCAAGAGGTGCACTAGATAGTGGCTAAGCAAAATGAAGCTGAGACCTTGATATGCTCAAATTACACTTAAATAAATAGTGTAAGGAAGTTTGTGTCAAATATAATAACCCAACAAGGTTGGGGTCCAATCCCATATGGAATAGGTGTGAATAAGTTACTTGAGTAGTGTGAAACTTGACCTAAGTCGTAACTCTACTCCGTTAGCTTAAAAAGAGAATGTTGTAATTTTGAATTAAATCGATAACTATTTTGTTATGGAAGTGTAAATAATTTGATTAACAAAACCAAGGTTGTGTCCCCGTCAGTGGAATATAATGCTATTGCAACCATCAATATTAAATGAAGCACAAGAAGTGAATAAATACCAACCAACCATTATATAAATATATATATATATATATATATATATGTATATATATATTCAATAGTAAACACCCATTAACATTACACCCATTTAGGGTCCACAACCTTAGTATTTAAAGCTAGCTACTCATACTAGAATCCAAGAACAAAGCAATAAATAAAGTCATAAAGCTTACAAAGATGACAAAATTCTCTTCTTCAAAAGCTTCCAAAATAATGATGTATTAAATGCCTCTTTTTCAGATAAGATGCCCCACAAAAATCCTAGTTATTCTATTTATAATGGACTAAAAGTTGTGGTCAAGATATGACAAAAATACCCCTGCATATCACATATGCGACTGCATAACAGCCACAGGACACTTTTGCGGCCCATAGAACTACACTTTCATCGCAGAATCAAATCTCCAGTTGCTCAGTTTTCCATTCGCATATCCATTATGTGGTTCGCACATTGATTTCGCGATCTCGTTTGATGTCGTAGAACTGCTCTCGCAAAAACTCTCTTTGCATTTCTGCGGTCAATACGCAGTATGCACAAGTGTTATGCGACCGCAAAATTGAACGCAAAATCGATTCCAAAAAATGTATTTATCTACTTCACTTTGCGGTTGGTTTGCGGCCCGCACATCACTTTTGTGGTTGCAAACCTGCCGCATTTATGCCCTACTATGGATTTTTGTCGTCTTTTCCTTGTTCTTGGTTCTTGAAGTCTAGTATGCTGCAAAACACCAAAACTACATAAGAATTGACTTAAAATTCTTTAAAAGACGAGCTACAACCCATGTAATTAGTATCAAAAGTGCCGTAATATCAGACCTCGGAGTAGCCGGAGCACCACTAGAAGCTGGAAGTGCTGAATGAACTAGATGGCTCACATAGCCTCTACCATGACGGGTTGTAGGTGGGGCGTGGGCATCACTATATCCTCCAGAATCCCGAGGCCTCTTAGCCTCTCTGCCCTTACTTTCACAACCTTGAATACCTTTTAACCACCACACGATCTCTACTACCTACTGGTGCGGAGTATTTGTCTCCAAATCTCGATCCATGCTGAATCTAATACCATAGTTAAGCCCCTCAATAAATCGACGAATTCTCTATCTGCCTATAGAAACAAAGGTTGGTGCATGTCTGGACAACTCACTGAATCTGATGCATACTCTGACATTGTCATAGTACCCTGACGCAGGTGCTCAAACTATGCGTGCCATGCATCCCTAAGGGTCTGGGGAACAAACTCTCTTAAGAATATCTCTAAAAATTGATTCCATATAAGTGAAGCTACATTGGCTGGGCTACCCTCCTCGTAAGCCCATCACCGCTGATGCGTTGCTCTTGAGTCGCAAAGTATTGTTTATGTTGTAGAGGGTAGTCCTTTAGGCTAAAAATTTAGGGCCCTACCCTCGATACACGATTATTTCTTATACACTTACGTATTGAAACCTAGACTGGACTAGGATCTACCAATTACATATTAGTGGATAAGTTATTTCCTTCACTTGTGTATAATTTTTTTTAATAATTCATTTCATACTATTCTTTGCTTTAAATAAATTGATTAGTTATTTGTACTCTCTACTCTCCTTTGATTGACATGGCTGAGCTTACATCGACTGACTTACGACGTACTCTCACGTACGAAATCATGGGGGTGTAATATCATTCCCTCCTTTGGAACATTCATCCTCGAATGTTGACTGATGCGCTTATCAGTATCATAACCTATAGCTCTCACGAATTCTTTAACACTCCTTGTCATCTAGGAAACTGTTCTGTGAATAAATCCAAAGGTGAGGGTATTCCCCCCTTTAGGCCTTTTTCTCACACCACGACTTGTGGTCGGAATTCTTCCAATATTTTAACTATTTGTACCTTCTGTCATGCAGCTTGTACGACTTTGTCCTTGTATGTGTGCTTATGTGACTCTTCTCTTCTTTTACCTCCAGCTTTCAACCAATCTATGGGCCTTACTTTGTGAACATGTATATAACTATGACACGATGTCCCTCTAGGCATCTATAGGTGTACTGAAATCCTTCGCTTGGTACTTTGTGGAACTTAAGACTATTATTATATCTTGTTTCATAGCCTTGGTTATTTATGCTTATGGCTTTACTATATATAGGTAGGTTATACTATAACATAACACTTACTTTAGTTTATCATTACCGAGGTCTGCTATCCAACTCCAGGTTACTCTCTCGCTACTTATCATATATGTATAAATCTAAGTCCTTTAATGTTTCCTCACTAAGATTGACGGCCTAATCTCATCTCATACTTTGTAACTTTTATCCTTCCATTTTTGATTCACCTTAATGTTGATCCATAATCTACCACTGATAAACCTCTTACGTAAAACATTATCACTAGGGCTCACATCGCATCGGCGAATATTTGAATTGATTTGCCTGATCCACCTAAGGACGATACAGTAAGGCCTCATAAAATTTACTAATTATTTAAGACTTCAAAATGTACCAATGGTGAATGCAGATGATGTTTTTGAGTGTCAAAGGATACTTATGGATTAGAACTATATAATTTAGTCATGGAAATTTGTGAGGGAAGTTGTTTGGAGCGTGTTAATGAAGTTTAAAAGTAAAAAAAAAAGGTTTTGGTTTGAGAAAGTTGGAAATGTTAAGTGGAATAGGATGTCCTAAGTCATGCACCCCTTGACTTTGGGCAAGAATAATTCTCTCAATATAAAAGTCTTTTCCAAAGGATTTGGACTCTTATGTCTGGTAGTGTCCCTGGGAGTGGGATTGATGGCATAATGAATGATAAGATAGTTATTGGATAAGTATTATATGACTAAGAACTGCGCTTGGATGGTTTGGATATGACGAGAATGATTTTTTTGGGAGGCAAAGGGCTATGGATGCTTGATTTTTATCTTGATATGTTGTATTGTCTTAAGACGTGGATGTGTCGGTGGATATTTTAGTTTTGCATTTGAGAAATAAAGTAGATTCTTAGATCTTGTTGACGAGTGTATACTCAGGAATACTAATTGATTGCATATTGGTTGTGACCATGGTAGGGTCATAGGAAGATGTCATTTTGAGGCTAAGCAGGTAGGCTATCTCCTGCAAAAAGGTTTGATGTTGTGTGATTCTCAAGGCTTCTATGAAGAATTTCCCTTCTATCCAATAGAATTCATTTACTACAATTAAAGTTCAAATCACTTAAGGAAGTTCGCACGATTTTTGTGAGGATGAGTATGCACTCGACGGATGTTCTGATAACTAGTGCTGCATAAGCTTATGAGGAGATTCAGCTGAGTAATAGTGGGAGACCGTGATAGTTCAGAAATAAGAGTATTATGGAATATAAGATGATGTGTTTTGTGGCTTTGAGCCAAGTGAGGGAGACTACAAACGACAATAGGGCCATTTGGGCACATGTTGTGGTAATTTTCTGAACTACGAAAAACTTGTGGGTCAGTTATGACTTGAAGAGTATGACTTAAAGGATGATTCGAGCAAGAGATCTGTTGGATGCATGATGTACTATACTTAATGGGTATATCAAAATCTTGGGATGATTCAGGTTTATTAGTATTTATTTGCTCGAAATTGCTACACTAAATGAGGGATGGATTACCAAGCCACACAAATAGTTAATTTTCTTATAGTCGCAAAAGTCTACCTATAAAGGGGCTAGCTTCAACAACCCATAAGGGATAGCTTGCCAAGCTACACAACTCAGAAAACTTTTGTACTATAACCAGCATTAGCTGTTATAACTCAGAAAAATTTTGTACTGCAATAAACTAACTTTCTTAGAGTATTCTTACTCTACTTTCATATATGGACTGGCCTTTATGTCCATTCGAAAGAAAAAACAAGAGGGAAATTTAGAAATAACTCATATGTAATATATCACAAAGATTTACAAAGGTTACAAGATGATCTTACAACTACTACATGGCCTCCTTTATATAAAACTAGGAGGTTATTACAGGATAAACTTCTATTATAAAATAAATCTATCTTACATGGAAAAGCTATCTAAAGGTGGATCCTTTTTGACATGTGAAGGACCTCAGGAAAAGCAATTAAAAAGCCCTGAAAACATGTGAAAGAGGTGAATATAAATGGTATAGCATGTGCAAGTATGTGGGAGCATGTGAAAGCATGTGAAAGTGGGGCCCATATAGTATGGAAAGATGTGAAATTTTGTCTTGGTATGGGTAGATGATTTTCTAGGGTTTTTTCATAGGTAATGTGGGATTATGGTGGGACTAGCAGAGATTTAGATGATTAACTTCCATTGCTTCTCTGGGTTTGTCTTCTAGGTATCTTTTCAAAGATCTTGTGTAGTAATGCCTGGAACTTGATGCTCCTACTTCACTGTGTTCCTTCTCCTTTGAATTGAGAGATGTAATCAATAACCTTAATCTGAAGATGTCTTGAGTGATCTTTTCTCGGATGACTTCGTTTGGGGTTTGTTATTCTTTTACTGCTTCAAGAACCCTTTCCCAATGAGGATGAGTGCTGGTATAATTCTAGCTCGCCCAATATTTTGGCGATATTTCTCTTGGGATGCACCTATTTTGCTGGAATATAATTCTTTGTGCTTCACTATATTCTTCTTCCATGGATAAAATAGACACAGAAAATTTCCACCAGAATGATACTTCTGCTTGCGCCTGGACTTTTCCATTAATAATCTTCACTGGCCTATGGAACATGAATACCTTTACTTTGTAGGAATCATTGAAGCATTTTATCCAAATCTTCGAGGCTTGAACCATAATAGAAATATTTTAAGAGCATGTTCAACGTTGTCAAAATCCTTGAAGACGCTGCACTTGAATTCCATAAAAATATAATACTGATGGCATAGGTACCAGAATAACCATATTAGTTCCTATAGAAGATCCTTGATTTGTGCTATGAATATATGACAAAATAGATATTCTAAATTAACCTCAAAAGGCTTGAGAATGGATCCTCCATGTTGCCGGAAAACCTGAAGTTCATAATAAGTTCTTCTTTCCATTATAATTGATGGATCAAAGGGATCCATAAGGTTGAACAATTCTGGTAGATGATCTGTTAGCTTCAATGAACTTGTTCCTGGTACATTTGAAAACCTGAAGATGTAGTTGATTAGCTTTTGTTTTGACTTCATCTTCGCTGGGGAAAATCTTTTTGAGAATTCTTCCAGTCGAGACAGAAATCTGCGAGAATATTATCCTTTCCTTTCAGGTGTTTGACTTGAAACTTGTATGGAGAGAACCTTTGGGCCCATCTGAGAATCTGAGGATTGGATATAATTTTTGCATTTATCTGAATCATCTTTGGGAAGGCCTTTATATCCATTTCTATCAGAAATTTTGTATGAATTAACAGAAAATTGAATTTCTTGATTCCATTCTTTACTACAAGAATTCCCTTGAAAGTGGAGTGATAATGTTGCTCGTCATATTTGAACCTTCCGCTAGTATATCCGCATATTTTTATCTGGCCATCTTTTCTGTCAAATAGAACTGCACTCCAATATTCATTGTCGGCATCAGTTTGCAGTATCTTCTTTCCTTCTGAAGGGATGTAGAGGGACTTGACATCTTTACATATCTCCTTTATTTCCCTGACTGCTTCATCTTGTTCCTTCCCCATGGCGGAGCATTTTTCTTGAGCATATTTATGAGTGCATCCTCCATACCTCTTTAGTTTACATTGATGACATCCTATTATTTAGTGATACATTGGAGGAACATGTCACATTGCTTCATCAATTTGAGGCATTTGTAACACAGTACGGGATCATGTTTTCAGCAGAAAAGATGGTTCTTTCTCAAAAGGAGATTGATTTTCTCGAAATGCATTTCGTCCAAGGTGCATACAGTCCAAGACCACAGATATGTCAAAAACTGCTCAAATTTCCAGATACTAGCCTCACAACAAAGCAGATCCAACAGTTCTTGGGTGTAGTAAATTATGTAAGAGATTTCATCCCAAATGTTTCTACATGCATTTCTCCGCTCACAAAGATGCTCAAGAAAAATACTCTGACATGGGGGAAAGGAACAAGATGAAGCAGTTAGGGAAATAAAGGAGATATTGAAAGATGTCAAGTCCCTCTATATCCCTTCAAAAAGAAAGCAGATACTGCAAACTAATGTCGGAAATGAATATTGGAGTGTTGTTCTATTTGAAAAAAAAGATGTCCAGAGAAAACTATGCAGATATGCTAGCGGAAGGTTCAAAGATGCTGAGCAACATTATCACTTCACTTTCAAGGAAATTCTTGCAGTGAAGAATGGAATCAAGAAATTTAATTTTTTCCTAATTCATACAGAATTTATGATAGAAATGGATATGAAGGCCTTCCCAAAGATGATCCAGATAAATGCAAAAATTATTCCTAATCCTTAGATTCTCAGATGGGCCCAATGGTTCTCTCCATACAAGTTTCACAAGCACCTAAAAGGAAAGGATAATATTCTCGCTGATTTTCTGCCTCGGCCGGAAGAATTCTCAAAAAGATTTTCCCCAGCGAAGATGAAGTCAAAATAAAAACTAATCAGCCATATCTTCATGTATTCAGATGTACCAGGAACAAGTTCATTGAAGCCAAGGGATCATCCACCAGAGTTGTTCAACCTCATGGATCCCTTTGATCCATCAATTATAATGGAAAGAAAAACTTATTATGAGCTATAGGTTTTCCGGCAATATGGAGGATCAATTCTCAAGCCTTATGAGGTTAATCCAGAATATCCATTCTGCATATATTCATAGCACAAGCCAAGGATTTTTTTATAGGAACTATTATGATTTTTCTGGTACCTATGCCATTAGTATTATATTTCCATGGAATTCAAGTGCAACGTCTTCAATGATTTTGACAACATTGAACATGCTCTTAAAATATTTCTATTATGGTTCAAGCCTCGAAGATATTGGATAAAATGCTTCAATGATTTCTATAAATAAAAGGTATTCATGTTCCATAGGCCACTGAAGATTATTAATGAAAAATTCCAGGCGCAAGCAGAAGTATCATTCTGGTGGAAATTTCTCATGTCCATTTTGTTACACCCTATATATTAGTACATAAAAATACGCCATAAATAAATTAATGAGAGCCCAAAAGTGAGATGTCATGTCCCGCAGTACTACATTACGACGATGTTTCACCCTGTAGTGTTGTACGCTGAATTTGTCATAAAGTAATTGACATCAGTTTAAGGAAAAAATTATTTAGAGATTATAAGGATTATGCTATTTTAAACAAGTAATAAGCAAATTCGTGAAGGTGAGAGGGGAAACAAGTCAAAGAAAATGAATTTTCGTCCAAGTTTTGCATATTGGGTAAAATACGGCTCGAACTAAAATACTCGGTAATTATGGACTAGTACCATACGAGGTACCACATGACCATAATAGTAAGGTGTATAAGGTATGTGAAAAGTGAGTAATATTTTAGATAAGTGGGAATAATTCTCAATTTTGTGGGTAATTGATTAATTACCGGGTAACGGGACATTACCTAATTAATTGGGGATATATTTGGATAAAGATTAAAAAAACTACCCCACCCCCACGTGGCAGCCCATGAAATGGTCCAAAAATCCACAAGGTGACTCTTATAGTACATGGAAAGGTGTCACCTTATTAAAATACTAAGTCATGACTCATGAGTGTTGTACTAACTCCATCTCCCACATGCTCAGTGATTTCTTGTTGCTCTAATAAACGGCCCTTCTTGCATATCAAAGCAGAAACAAAAGCATAGAAAAGGGAGGTCACTAGAAGTAGAAAAGGTTTATACACCATGCAGGTGCTAATTGGAAGCAATATTTTGGTTGCATCTTTGCCTCTCTGGTTCTAGTCAAAAGGGTCATTGCAGAAATCTGTTTTGAAAAGAATTTGTGCTTACCTTATCTTAGACCAAGCAATTAGTACCAAATATTGGTCTTACTATTGTGTTAATGGTTTTGAAGATTATCTCAATAAAGGATTGTGATATTTAAGAACTGAAAAGTCATTTAAGAGGCAAATGTAAGTCTCTGTGTTGAAACATCTTACAAGGAGCAATGATTGTCTAATGATTTGGTCCAATTGGATGTGGGATCTTAATTATACCATTCAAGATTTGTATCATCCTGGGACATATTTCTTGATTATTGGCGAAATATGCTGGTAAAAGAATAACGAAGTGGAGTTCGAGTCGACGTTTCATGAGCGAAAACACTGCCATTGGGTTGGGGACTCATTCACGCAAGATTCTTTTACCAGAAGATATGACAAATAAAGAATGTGGTCGATCAATTAAACTAAAGTTCTGGATTATCACCGAGTCATGTGTTGAGTAAACTTCTGCTTAAGGGCCTTCAGTTGCTGCTCAGGTATGTTAAGGCACTTTCTTCTTTCTTTTGGCATGATCTAAAATGAAATGAACATAAACGATACGCTATTTCATAATGAATCTACTTCTAGCAACTAAGGTTGTCCATGTTGTTCTTTATGTACAAAGTTATTCTAAGAAA
Organism: Nicotiana sylvestris; assembly: GCF_000393655.2. Lineage (NCBI taxonomy): Eukaryota > Viridiplantae > Streptophyta > Magnoliopsida > Solanales > Solanaceae > Nicotiana > Nicotiana sylvestris. The sequence goes on from NC_091065.1 coordinate 56,668,643, forward strand.
GTATGTATGATCCTTGAGTCCTAGTAAAGTTCATATTGATGGTATGAGGCCCATAATGCTAATCGAAGGTGCAACGACCTTACGTTACTCCAAAAGGTTTAGAACGTGATTCCATGAGTTGAACATGCGTTATATATATGTATCTATTTTACTCTATCGATCCGCGCTATAGTCGGCCGGGTATGACACCTATTGTGCAACCACTGATCAGTTGGGTTTACCGAGCTCCACGTGGCTGGGTATGATTCTATCGAGCCTTATGATGGCCGAGTACATTTTTACCGAGTCCTCTTTGAGGCCGGGTACGATATGATGATGCCCACAGAGGCGAATGTTTTTAAAAGTTTATGTATATATATGTATTATGCATTTCATGTCAGTAGCCCCTAGAGGCACTCATATGTTACAAGTTGTATCTCCTCTATCTTTCTTTACATTATTGTTCTTGTTTATGTTGTCCTGCCTTACATACTCGGTACTTTATTCGTACTGACGTCCCTTTTACCTGGGGATGCTGCATTTCATGCCCGCAGGTCCCGATAGACAGGTTGACATTCTTCCTAGTAGGCTATCAACTCAGCAGAAGGTGTTGGTGCACTCCACTTGCTCCTGAGTTGCCTATGTGGTCAGTATGATTTGGACATATATTGATTGGAATGGCGGGGCCCTGTCCCGACCTTATGATATGTATGTACTCTTAGAGGCTTGTAGACAGATGTCATGCATATGAAAGATTGTATGGCCTTGTCAGTCTATGTTCAGTGTACGAGTGTTTATTTTGATCTTATAGGACTGCATGTCACATGTATAAGTTTGTATTACATGTTGGGTCATCCTATGTCAAGTATTCCCTTATGTTTCATTCTGGTTATACCATAACGTCCCTTCTGGCCCATTTACCCATGATGGTATGATAAGAAAGAATACATTACGTTGGTACTCGGTTGAGTAAGGCACCGAGTGCCCGTTGCGGCCCTCCGATTCAGGTCGTGACACATTTTATCCGTGGAAGAAGAATATAGTGAAGCATAGGGAATTCCATTAAAATAGGCACATCCCAAGAGAAATATGGCCAAAAGATTGGGTGAGCTGGAATTAAACCAACACTCATTTCAGTGGGAAAGGTTTCGAGAAGCAGCAAAAGAATACCAAACCCCGTACGAAGTCATCCAAGTAAAGATCACTCAAGACATCTCTAGATTAAGGTTACGGATTACATCTCTCAATCCAAAGGAGAAGGAACACAACGAAGTAGAAGCATCAAGTTTCAGTCATTACTACACAAGATCTTTGAAAAGATGCCTAAAAGACAAACCTAGGGAAGCAATGGAGGATAATCATATAAATCCCTGCTAATCCCACCATAATCCCACATTATCTACCAAAAAACCCTAAAATATCATCTACCCATTCCAAGACAAAATTTCAAATATTTCCATACTATCCGGGCCTCACTTTCACATGCTTCCACATGCTTCGTCACATGAAGCACCCTACTTTCACATGCTCCCACATACTTCCACATGCTATTCCATGTATATTTCACCTCTTTCACATGTTTTTGGGGATTTTTTAGTTGCTTTTCCTGAGGTACTTCACATGTCAAAAGGAACCAACTTTTAGATAGGTTTTCCATTTAAGATAGGTTTATTTTATAATAGAAGTTTGTCTATAACCTCCTAGTCCTATATAGTGAGGCCATGTAGTAGTTGTAAGATCATCTTGTAACCTTTGTAAATCTTTGTGATATATTACATATGAGTTCTTTCTAAATTTTCCTCTTGTTCTTTCTTTCGAATGGATGAAAAGGTCAGTCCATGTATGAAAATAGAGTAAGAATACTCTAAGAAAGTTAGGTTATTGTAGAACGAAAGTTTACTGAGTTATAACAGCTAAAGTTGGTTATAGTACAAAAGTTTTCTGAGTTGTATAGCTTGACAAGCCGTCCCTTATGGGTTATTGAAGCAAGCCCCTTTTTATGAAAACTTTTGCGACTATAAGCAAATTAACTATTTGTGTAGCTTGGCAAGTCGTCCCTTATAAGTTGTTAAAGCCATCCCCTTTGTAGGAAAACTTTTGTATCTATGATTTAGTTTGCTTTCTTGGAGTTTCTTGCTCTATTCTTTATACTGTGTCAACCTCCCTTTCCCCATATCCTTTACTTGTTTTTTTTATTTAATCATGTTTTTCGAATTTTATGAACCATGCTAACTATTTCCCTTGTCTTTATTTTCTCTTTCTCTCTTGCTTATTTTATCGCATTATTTAATATTGCCTATATGTGTTTTTCACCGTGTAAATTACTTGACTACATGTTATCACTTTTTGCATAAGCATGCTTTCAACATCATATTCCATTCGCGCCAATCATCCACATAGAGACACTTGATGAGAGCCACTCTTGTCAAATCGGAAAGGCTTATTAGTAGTAGACTAGTCGATCAGCGGTGCGGTTGATAGTCCCGTGTCATTCCCTCTCAAGTAGTCCACTTGAGAGTATCAGTCTAGACCCTTCTAGAAACCCACTCTAATTGAAAATACGCATGCATCATGTTAAAACATAGGATGAATTAAATGCCAATGGCGCATTAATCCATTTAGATAAGCCTTGTCCAAAGTCCAAAGAGATCTCCGCAGTCCCGAAGGACACACTCATGCTATGTGCATTACTTGGAGAAAATGTGCCAACATGTTGACTGTTATTTCGTAATTAATTAAATCAGGAGGGGGAAGGGTTAACTCTTTTGTTTGATGCAGAAAATGAGGCACGAAATTCCCAAGTTTGACATGATCTAGAACATCCCATCTCTGTTGATTGATTGGTGGAACGACCTCGCGCCATGTGATAGGAATCATGTAAGAAGGGTATTGGTAATTGACCATCCTTGATGAACATACGTCCGAATAAAGAACTAATTGAGGCAGCCACTACATTTTGGGATGAAAAGAGAGTCATCTTTTGGAAATATAGAGATGACTCATCTTTTAGAATAAATTGGGGGTTTTGCCAAACTTCCATGTGATAGTCTGGGTCTGTTAGGCCCAGAAAGTCGTACCCCACATGGTTTTCTGAAAATGGTTGGTTCAAGAAGAACTAAGAGTTAGGTTGCTTGAAGAAGTCCTACATTTACAAACATAGCAAATCATACCGTTTACATCATGAGGAATTAGCTATCACCCCCTTGGGATGGATTCATCATCGAATTTATGTTTTCATATTCTGCTTCCTAGGTTTGCTAATTTTCCCAATGCAAAGAGGGAAAATTCACACTCGTTTAGCCATATTCGTTCGGACCATGATGGAAGGAATCAAAGGACAAAAATACACTATCATTCCTATGATACTAGTCGAGATGTACCGGGCTTTGGATCGATGCAAGCACGGGGCTGGATATTTTGAAGGGTGCAATCTTCTGCTACAAGTTTGGTTATTAGAGCATCTCCAAATAGGAGACTACCGAAGTTATGATTTGATAATCTACATAGTGTAAAATTTAGCCGAGAACCATATTTATGGGCCTCTAAGAGTGCCTAACTCTTTCTCTTTGAGACAATTTAAGCCCTTACCCGATCTTTGGTGATGTAAGACTAGTCAAGCAGAGTTATTTGCAAATAGGTGCCCTAACACACCTCAAACCCGTTTGGTGGAGACTCTCCTATTTTTAACACCCATTTAAAAAAGTTGTCACATATTGAAACCCGCCTTCACAAAATGGGGAGCAACAGCATGGCGACCCTACTGGGGATATACTTAGACTCTTACCTTAAAGAATTTTGCTTGTGTGGATTATTGAATATTTGACTTCTTTCATGCACCTTTCTCTTTCTTACTTTTGAGTAAACAACCTCGGAATCAGGATTTGAAGGTTTCAATAGGTTCGTATGATAACTTCGAACTCGGGTGTATGTTCGAGTTGAGTATCGGGTGATCCGGGAGCATTTCGATGCTTATTGTGAATAGTTGGCATTTTGAAGGTTTTTAGAATTTCCTAAGTTTGGTTTGAAGAGGAATTTAGTGTTATCGATTCCCGTTTCAGGTTCTGAGCCTTGGAATAGGTTTGTATTATGATTTGTGACTTGTGCGTAAAATTTGGCATCATTCTAACATGTTTAAGTGTGATTTGGCTGCGTTCAATGAAGTTTGAATGGTTGAAAGCTGAAATAAGGATTTTGATCGTTGATTCATAATTTTGATGTTATTCGTGGCATATTGAGCCTTTGGATAAGCTATTGGGACTTGTTGGTGTGATTTGATGTGGTCCCAGAGGCCTAGAAAGATTTTGTTCTTCGCGATTGCGGAAGGTAATCACGTTCTTCTACGTGTTCGCATGGCCGGAATCGTGAACGTGATGTTGTTGTGGTGCTGGCTTATTGGGGAGTTGTTCTACACAATCGCATGAGGCGCTTCGCGGTCGCATACGAGGGAGTTGTCGAGCTGGGAGATTTGCCTTCGCATTCACAGAATGCTCGCGTTCGTGTAGGCTTGGATCGTCTGTGCATTGCGATCGCGTGGGAGACCTCACGTTCGCGAAGAAGGAAAACTTTGGGGCAGTTGATTTGGCCTTCCCGATCACGAGGGCATTTCTGCGATTGCAAAGAGGAAAAGCCTAGGCAATGAGCTTTTTATTTCGGGACTTATCCTATTTCTCTCACATTTTCATTTTGTTGGGCGATTTTTGGAGCTCTTGGAGGGGAGTATTTCATCATCTATTATGAGGTAAGTTATTCCCACTTGTTGTATGATAAATACATGAGTTACATATGGATTTAAACATGAAATTTTGTAGAAATTGTGGGATTTGGAAGAAAACCTAGAATTTGGTATTTTTGAATTTTGACCACGAAATTGGGCATGGAATTAGGATAAATTATATATTTGAGTTCGTGGTATTATGGGTAATGTTTATCTTCGAAAATATTCAAAATCCAGGTACATGGGCCCAAGGGTTAACTTTGTTGACTTTTCGAGCGGAGTTGAAAATTATTATAAATTGATTAATTATGAGTATTGGAGTATATTTTTATTGGTGTGCACGTTGTTTGACTAGTTTCGAATCGATGGGCATCGGTTTGAGGTGGTAGAGAGGCGTTGGAGCCGGTTATGGAACTTCGTAGAGCCTGTCTAACTTTTTGAGGAGGAATTTACTCTGTAGGTGTTATATTTATTATGTTCTATTGTGGGAGCTATGCATGCATGAGGTGACGAGTATCCGTGTGTATGTGTCACGGCCCTAATTTTCTACCTTAGGATGTTGTAATGACATCTATTCTTTAAGACTAGGTAAGCCTAACGCATGCTGATTTAATAACAGAATTAAACTATTTAGTCATTAATCATAAACCAATAAATAACAGCCGCAAGCGGCCAATAGTTATACATTTCTCAAAACTCGTAGTATGGAGTCATAAGCACTACTAAAACACACTGGAATTTCTAAACACAATATAGTTTTGAATTACAATTTAACAGTAATATAATGAAGTAAGATAGTGACTCCGAGGCTTGCGAACGTCAAATAGGTATACCTTGAAGTATCCAGCCACGGACACAACTTTCAACAATATGATCAGAATACCTGGATCTACACAGAAATGTGTAGAGGCATAGCATGAGTACACCATAACGGTACCTAGTAAGTATCAAGCCTAACCTCGGTAGAGTAGTGACAAGGCCAAGTCAAGACACCTGCTAGACATAGAAACCTGTTCAAGATATACATAAGGTAACAATGGAAAGAACATCAATGGAAGACCAACGGCGGAAAGATTATTTATTTACAACCAACAATAAAGTAACAGAAACACAAATGGCAGCAAGTAGTAAATGAGTAATAAATAAACAACATAATCAGAACACCGATGAGATGTAAATGAACTCAAATAAGGAAAAACGAATGACAACTCAAATAATCAAATCGCTCCCAACGCATGAGCTTACAACAAGAATTACCCCGAGGCACCACACCTCATAAACCACAAGTCATGAACCACAATTTTTAAATCTTACACATATGGTACCTCATGCCCACAATAATAATCACCTTCTCACGGTAAAGCCCACGTACTATCATGGACTTTGAAACCATAACAAATATCAATTTAGATTAATGATATATATATATATATATATAACCATAAAACATAATAACAATCTTGAATAAAGTAAGCTGTCAAATGAAATAATGAATTATTTTAGAAATTAATAAAATTGAGTAAAAATATCATTTTAAAAAAAGCAAAACATCAATTAAATTAACGAATTAAATATAAAATTTGTTAAAGAAAAATATGATAACAATTTTAAGTAAGGTAAACATCTAATAAGGTGATACGTATAATTTGAGAACCCAATTATAGTGAAAGTACGATAACCATTTAGAATGATAAGGCACCGAGTGAAATAATAAGTTCTATTTTAAGAGGCACATATAATAAAGCATATTAGTAATTTTTTATTTAAACCATTATGTTACCAACAACTTAACAGAAAATGATATAGTGACTCCATGCAATTAAATTCACATCGAGAATCAATACACCAAGTTATAACGGAGGCACAAATTGACATGTAAAAGCAACACAATAAATCACGTAGAATGCATGACTCACACAAGAACCACAATTTTTCCAACACCAAGATAATAACGAATAACCAAACACAATCAAAATGCGAATGAATGATTGAAGAAAGAACAATGACTGTTCAAATCAACAAGTTGTTCCAACATGGAATGTACAATGAAAATCACAACTGAGGTACCGCCTCGTATTTACATTTCACAATTTCAATCACAATCTTTCCTTATATCACCGCGTGAGCCTTACATTTAGTTTTGAAAAATATTTTTTCTGAAATAGTTACTTTTTCACACCTTATCTCACTGTGTGGCTTCAAGTAGTTCCCCTACTAGCAACACGCGTATCAAACCGACCTTATCTCACCACATGTGTATCAACCCCTAGTCTTATACCACCGCATGCGTATCAATATCACAACACAATCACAACCCTCACTACAAGTGTCCATATGCCACAACTTACCACAAAGTCAACAACATCAATGTTTCCACAACAAATAGCACATGGCTCAACCACAATATATACAAGAATTTTAACAATAACAAAATGAATGAGAATTCTCAACAAGGAAAGGTATCTCAATAATTAACAACTTCGCTTCAATGTGATAACGACTATTACAACTTCACAACAACTCAACAAGATGATATTCCACGAAATAATAACTTCTATTAAAAAGTGATTCAACAATTAAGAGGTAACAAGACACTAAGGAAGGAAATAACTTCAACTAAAGCATATAAGAACAAAATAACAAGTAAGAGGTAGAAGAAATGCTAACAATGTCAAATAGAGCATGTAAGAGTAGATTAACAATGAGAGATATAACATGTTATGACAATTCAATTAAATGCATGGAAAGAGTCTAGATAATCTAAATTGGTCAAATATCATATATAGCCTGTGTACTCACTCGTCACCTTGCGTACACGACTTTCACATAATACAAATAGCACAATCAACCCAAATTTAAGGAGTAATTTCCGCCACACAAAGTTCGGTAAGATACTTACTTCAACTAGGCCAACTCAACCCTTGAAAATAGATTTTCTCCTAAAATTCGCCTTCATACGGCTCAAACCTAACCATACTTAATAACATCGAACAATGCAAGAGAAGCCAATTACAATAAATAAAGCTATGATTTTAATATTTTCTCCAAAAAATCAATAATAGTCAATTCCAGGCTCGCTCGACCAAAACCTGGGTCCAAGGGTAGATTTAGACTACCCATAACCTCATGAGTCCATATATGTATTTTGTTTTCAAATCCGAGTCCAAATCGATTCTCAAAACGCAATTCTTCATTTTTTTTAAAAACTTGACACAATTTCCCAATTTTCCTCTTTGATTCTCATAAATCTGATGTTAAAATCTAAGGTATATTCATAAAATATAGTTGGAAATTGATTACAATCACTTACCCAATATTTGTAGATGATAATCCCTTCCAAAATTGCCGAAAATCGAGCTCCAAAACCTTGTGAAAAAAGTAACTAAATTCCAAAACAAGAAAAAAATGCAGCAGTTGCCCCAACTCGATTCAGGTCAAACTAACGTTTGATAAGCCCAACACGATCCTTGCGAGATTACACCCAAGATAGCCTCTTGAATCATCCAATTTGGCCTTAAAATGAGGGAGATATGATGTTTTGAAGTTTTAAAATAAATCTGAAAATTTCAATGGAATTTTCGTAATTAGTTACACCAAAAAAACCAGCAATAAGAAAATCTTCATTTTAGTACCCAAAACTCATTCGGAACCTCTCGGACATAAATCGTATATGCATTTTAATCATAAAATACGTTACGAACCTACTTGCAAACTCAAAACACTGAAAAAATGTCATCTTGATCCGATATTGACCATGGTCAAACTTCAAATCCTTAACTTACTAGTTTCTCAACCAATATTTCAAAATACACCCAAGACCCTCGGGACCCCATCCAATCATACCAAAAATTACAAATACATCATACAAACTTATCCAAAGCCTCAAAACACTCACGTGAACATCACAAAATCGAGGCTCAAACCGAATAGAATTTATCTTAAGTTGTTAAATCTTCATTCTTTCAAAAGAGTGTCTGAATCACACTTAAACACTTCAGATTACTTTCAAACTTTTCACATAATTTCAATAAAACTATATAGACCTATCCAAAGTCTCGGAACACCAATTGGAGTCTAATAACATCAAAGTCAACTCTAGGTCAAACTTATGAACTCTTAAGTTCTTCAAATTGCCAACTTTCGACAAATAGTGTTAAATTCTTTTACGAACCTCCGAAACCAAATACGAATATATGTACAAATAAAAAATTATCATACGAACCTAATGGAACATTCAAAACCCGATTCTGAGTCCGTTTACCCATCAAACCTTGGTCAATTCTTCCAACTTAAAGCTTTTAAAATGAGAATCATTCTTCCAAATCAATCCCGAACTGCCCGAAAACGGAAACCAACCATACACGCAAGTCATAATACATAATATGAAGCTACTCAAAGTCTCAAACCACTGAATGAAACTCTAAAGATCAAAACGGTCGATCGGGTCGTTACAGTATGCTAGAATTCTTGATTATATCCGGGTAGACTTAGACTCACGTCATGCTTAAATTGTACTATTTGAGTTATTCTTGCTTGTTTAAATGCTTTAATTTATATTTAGCTTGATACTAGACTCGTGTAGAGTATCAGACTTGCTATTATAGATACTTGACGAGCTACTTGATTAGTAATGGATATTGTACTTTCCTTTACGGATTTATTTTGCGTTGTGCATATCCGTCCGATAGTTTTGCTTGAATTTCATAACTCACGTGTATATTTGCGAGTGGGGTCAGTGACCCGTCAAAGTCTCATATTCTAATGGGATTGGGCCGAATGCCTCAGCAATACTCTTATGGGATCGGGTCGTTCTCCTCGATGATATCATGTAACACACTCTTATGGGATCGGGTCATTCTCCTAGGCAGAGTAACACATTCTTATGGGATCGGGCCATTCGCCTTGGCAATATCATGTATCATATTCCTATAGGATCAGACCATTTGCCTCGGCAGTATCATGTCTCATATTCTTATGGAATCAGGTCATTTGCTTCGGCAGGATTAGGTGTCACACTCTTATGGGATTGGGCCATTCACCTTGGCAGGAAATACTCTTATAAGTCGGGCCGCTCGCCTCGGGAGAATCGTGCGAAATGCTTGATAAGGAGTGCATTTACTCATGAGTTTCCTAACTTGAAACGTGACCGTTGACTTGGTATCGACCATTATGTATTCCATTTGGGGAGGTATTCGATAATTGAGGTATTTGTGTTCACTGTTCAGTTATAGACCATATTATTTTCTTACATATCTGTTCTCACGGTTTACTTATCATGTTTTATACTTTTCTTCTTTATTATACTTGACCACTAGTAAGTGTCAATGTCGACCCCTCATCACTACCTCTTCAAGGTTAGGCTAGATACTTACTAGGTATGCGTTGATTTACATACTCACGCTACATTTCAGCACTGACCGTGCAGGTACTGAGGCATGTACATTAGGTGGTCATCTTGGCGCATTGGCGCAGCTGTTGAGGGAAATTTCTGGTGAGCTGCATTCTACGCAACGATTCGCAGCACACAAAGTCTGCATCTTATTCATTTATTATATCTTGTCTATTTTATATTACAGACAAATGTTGTGGTAAATTTTTATTGTTTTAGTAGATGCTCGTGCACTTGTGACATCGGATTTTGGGATATTTAAGTTGACTTCACTGGTTTGCTCCAATATTGTCACATTTTATTTCATTTCTTACTAGCATTATATGTAACCATGATTTTAAATGCATTAAATTCTTTATTTAATAAGACTTGTAATTTTAAAAGAAATAAAATGAAAAATTAATTAGAAGGGTCATCTTTGACTTGCCTAACGGCAACGTTGGGCGCCATCACGACCTATAGTGGGAATTGGATCGTAACAAAAGCAATTCATTAAGGAATTGGAATTTTACTTATCTATATTAATATTAACAATTATTTACCATACTTTTAAGATTTTAATTTAATTACAAGTTCATATATAAATTACCAATTATATAGAAATTTGTTATAAATGAGTATCTCCTAATCATAATTCATATCCAAATAAATGAGTAATAATTGATACCCCATTAATTTTTCCTTCGCTCTTCCTTGTTCTCTCTCTCTATCATAAAAACAACATGTACATTTTCTTCAACACACATAGTTCTTTTGTCATAAATCTTATAAGCTTTACTATGTGAAGAATATCCTAGGAATACTCCCTATCAATTCTGAGATCAAACTTACCTAAGGAGTCTTTTCCATTATTGTGCACAAAACACTTGCATCGAAATGCCTTAAGATGGGATATATTTGGCTTTCTCCCTTTAATTAACTCATAGGGAGTCTTGTCAACAAGAGGTCTATTCATGCACCTATTTATGATATAGCATGCAGTATTCACAATTTCTGCCCAGAAGCTATGGGGCAATTTACTAGCAAGTGGCATAGTCCTAGCCATTTCTTCCAATGTCCTATTCTTTCTTTCAACTACTCCATTTTGTTGTGGAGTTCTAGGAGCAAAAATATTATGATCTATGCCATATTCATCACAAAATTCAGCAAATTTAGCATTCTCAAATTTAGTACCATGATTAGACCTAATTGATGCAAGTTGATTACCTAGCTGTTTCTGAGTTTTTCTAACAAATGAAGTGAACATGCCAAATGTTTCATCTTTAGATGTTAAAAATAGTGTCCAAGTAAACCTAGAATAATCATCAACAAGCACCATAACATATCTCTTACCACCTCCGCTCAATGTTCTCATTAGTTCATATAGATTCATATGGACCAGTTCCATCGTCCTGGTAATACTTACCATTTTCTTGCTTTTAAAAGAGGATCTTACCTGATTCCCCCTTGCACAAGCCTCACAAACTTTATCTTCCTTGAACTTAATATTAGGCAGCCCTATGACCAAGTCCTTGGAGACTAGTTTGTTGAGTTGGCTTAGACAGGCATGTCCAAGTCTCTCATGTCAAAGGAATGGATCATTGTCCAACATACTTTAGCAAGTGAGTTCATTATCTGTAAGTATGGACAGATCGACCATATATATTTTATTCACTCTTTTTCCTTGCAAAACTATATTGTCAGTGATAAGATTAATCACAAAGCATTTTGTATAGGTGAAGGCTACCATGTTACCTCTACCACCCAATTGTGATACACGTATTAGACTGTATTTCAGTCCATCTATCAAGTAGGCATTAGTGAGAATCAGTCTTACCTACCTTTCCAACCCGAATGATCTCACCTTTCTTTCCATTTCCAAATGAGACATTACCTCCTTTAAGGTCCTCAAGTGAAAGGAATTGGTTCTTGCTTCCTATCATGTGCTTTGAGCAGCCACTATCCATGTACCATATTTGGCTACTCCCTTTCACTTAGACTTGCAAAAAGAAATCAGGGGTTAGTCTTATGAACGCAAACTAGTTTGGGTCCCTTTCTATAGGCAAAAGGATAAATCAAATTCTTTTTAGCCTAACTTGGCAGTCTGTTTTCCCCAGAACAAACTTTTTGTTCTTTTGATCTGCCTTTTTATTTACAGTGCAATCACTCTTATAGTGACCAGCGTTTCCACAGTTTGTGCAAAACTTATTCTCAGGGAGTGTGAGGTACTTACTTTTGGGATCCACTTAGGTGCAGAGTTCCCAAATCCAAGTTTTCTTTTATTGCTACTATGATGTTCTTGTAGCCATGAAAGTGCATCAAAGGACCTGTTCCATTTACAAGTTCTGTCTAGCTTATGTTTGACCTTGTTTAGATCCTCCTTTAAGACTCTTACTTGTTCATCCCTTTTATACAACTCATCTTTTATTTTACCTACATTCTCTTCTAAAGTGAGTTGTGTGTCACCAACTATCTTTTTACCCGTTTCTAATTTTAATTTTAGATTTTCATATCTAAGTTCTAGAACAGTTGTATCAAGTGCATGAACCTGGTTCTTCAACACAGTATTTCACTTTCAATTTCACAAGCCCTAAATTCTAAGTTTTTGCACTTAGCTTTCAAAATCACACATTCCTTTGACATTTATTCTTTTTCATTATTCACATCCTCAAATTCATCAATGAGCTCTAGTAATAATTCAGATAATCTTTCTTTAGATAAAAAATTAATCTTGTCTTTGAGATGAAAGACACTTACCTCAATTTCGTCATCAGATTATCCAATATCCATTAGTGTTCGTTCATTATCATCGTCATCATCTGAGATTTCTCCCCAAGCAATGACCACAGCCTTGGTTGATCCTTTGTTGTTGCCTTTCTTGGGATGAACCTGTTCCTTCTTCCTGTTCCTTCGTTCAGCTCTTTCTTTCTTCCACTCAATCTCCCACAAAGGATAGTTCTTGATCATGTGATCAGTCTTCCCACACTTATAGCAACCATCATTGGTTTGCTTCTCCGGAGCTCTTGCCTTGCTATAGTTTTCACTTCTTGAAGAACTCTTTTCTCTCCTTAGGTACTTCTTGAAGTTCCTGGTGATTATTGCCATTTCATTATCTTCCAGATTAGAACCTTCAGTGATTCTGAGTGCCAAACTCCTTTCTTTCTTAGGTACATCCATTTTCATGATTTGTCTCCTAAGTTCATAAGCAGTGAGATTTCCAATCAATTCATCCAAAGGGAGTGTAGCAATATTCTTTAATTCCTTAATAGCAGTGATCTTACTTTCCCAAGTAATTGGCAAAACCCTAGTAAGTATCTTCTCAACTCTTTCTTCTTCTGGGATAATCATGCCAAGAGATTTTAGTTCATTTGTCAATGTAGTGAACCTTGTGCACATCTCCTGAATGGTTTCTCCATCCTTCATAGTAAAGTTTTCATACTGAGAGTATAGTAGAGTTCCTCTTGATCTCTTCACCTGAGTTGTTCCTTTATGGGCCACTTGCAGCGTGTCCCAAATTTGCTTAGCAGTGGAACAACCTTGGATTCTGCTATACTCGTCTGGACTAAGTCCATAAACAAGCCATTTCTTGGCTTTGGCATTCTTTTCCCACTTCTTCAGATCCTCAGCATTGCAATCAGCTCTTGACTTTGGCACATCTACTCCTTCAGCATTTTTTTTCAAAGTAGCCAGTGGACCATCAGTGACAATGTCTCATAGCTCATAGTCCTCTCCGTGTATGTGATCTCTCATTCTTGACTTCCTCCGAGAGTGGTACTGGCCATTAAAGAGTGGTGGCCTAGTAGTAGATTGCCTTCCCAATTTTCAGGTAGTGCACTCATCTTGATCTTCTCCTAAGGTGTTAGCCTCTTCAAGGATAACTTGTTCTGATACCAAATGATGTTTTATGCTTTAATAACACACAAGAGGGGGAGGGGGGCAATTTGTGTGATATCCAATTTTTCGCGTATATAGATTATAGAAGGACCTGGTTCTTCTATGTGTTCCTTATACTACAATTGCAGAATAATAAATGTAGAAAGTAAAGAACACAAGTATTTTTACGTGGAAAACTCCTGGCTCAAAAGGTGAAATAAAACCATGCCCTACTTTCCAGTAAAAAAAATCCCAACACTCCACTAAATCACTAAGCTAAAAATAGCGTTTACAAAACTCTTGTAAACCTAATGATTGCTTCTAACCCATTGTGAAAACCAGCTTCATGTAGATGCGACAACTTCAAGTTAACTCTAACTTGAACAACACAACTCAAAGTAACTAGTACAAATGCTTTTAGAGAAAGCTGAAAGGTACAACTCAAAGTAACTAGTACAAATACTTCTAGAGAAAGTTGAAAGGTAAAACTCAAAAACCCTACTACAATGAAACTAAAATAAAAAGCAGACATTTGGAACTGGTTCTTCTATCTGATTCATGTAGTTTCAGATTCGCGCACTTGAAACACGCAGAAATTGCTTGCAAAATGTCTTGTTATTTTGCTCTAAATTCTTGCTTAAACTAAATGTATATATTTATTCATGTAAAATTCCCAAACCATAATTTGAACTTCTCAATGGCAAAGTTTCTTAACGTTGAAACTTTTATTAATTTTACTTTTCAACATCCCCACACGCACTCCAACTATAAGAAACTTCTAGTTAGCTTTAAGAACTTCTAAAATATTTAAATGTGAATCAAGTTCAAATTAAGAAGAAAAAGAATTAAGTGCAAATTTATTTCAATTTACTGAAAAGGAGTATGATTTCTTGAAAGAGCAGATAGTATAAAAAAGGTCTAAGTTGCAATTTGCCGTTATAAATGGCGCCACATCTTAGCTGTGAAACCACAAAACCACCCCAAAACTCACAAATCCTCTCCTAAATCCCCACTTCCCAACTCTAGACCCACTTTCCCCTGCAATTCCCTCCAACTCAATTCATTGTAATAGATTGAATCAATAGTCTAATTCGAAATCAAAATTCCCACTTAGATATTTACAGTTTAAAAATATGCAAGACTTTTACCCAATAAAAACAACTTACTATATACTTACTGAATCCCTTTACACAAGAGTTCACAAGGGTAGGTTATATCACACTTTAATACATGAGAAGGGTGAGGAATGGGAGGGTAGATTAAAATACATATAATATATATAGGAGGAATTAAAGTTCAAACAAATAGAATATCCAATTCAGGCTACTATACAAATGCATGTCCGATAGAAGTATTGAAATCCAGCTAGAAGCTCGTGCTCTGTTGATTTTCAAACATCAAGTCCCTAATCCCTGAGAAACCACCTTACTTTGAGAGTAGCCCAAAAAAGGGATTTGTAATGGCAGAATGCAAAACCATGCCAGCTGATCTCAGTAGCGCCATATCGACCTTGTTTCTGGGCAACACCAAAAAATCACTTCCTTCACCTCTTTCAAACCCACAGAGCTCTAGAAACTGCACACCTTCTTTGAAAATTCCAACTCTAGCCTGCCATCCATGAGGAGTGAAGTAACATTAACTTGAATCCAAACAAATGGAAATTTCATCATTAAAAAATAAGCTATCCCGACTTTTTCTGATTCACAATTTCAGAACATGACAATAGAACATATACAGCAATTTAGATAGAATGAACAGTACAAGGGTATTTCTGCAAACAGTAGATTACATTCTTCATTGTGAAAGGTATAGCGACCAGAACAGAAGCACGCACAAGAGGCTAATATAGCAACACACCTATTTAGACTTTTTCATAACACATCAACCTATACCTTAGTAAGAGAAGGGATGATTCCGAGAAACAATTTCACTAGGCGGACATGGATGAAATGAGAAAGATTATACAAAATAAAGCTTAAGACCCTAATCTACATCTACACCATTACATGGCCAACAGTTGCAACATGTCCCCATCATCAACTGGTCCGGAGAAAGGAGGGGGTCGGGTGAGAGATCCTGCTCCCAACCTCTCTCCTCATCGTGATAATTTTGTCTCGATCCTTATAATACCCAAAAAATGAAGTAAATTTCATTCTTTCGGCGTGCGCTTAAAAAAGTATTCACCTGGAAAGCTGGATTACTGAGCCGGATCTTCCTGAACTTTCCTTCATCAGGATTGCTAACAACGTTTCTCACATAAACTAACAAAGCTTTGAAGGCCCGTTGCACTTTCTCGTCCTCCTCCTAACACATGAACATTTAACAATATTGTTATACTGGATACAATATGGCTCTCGAAGTTGATATCTGATAACAGCGTAACTTGATATTCAACTATGCATGTACTATTCCAATTACTTTCCTGGACAAAGTTTTTACTTTCCCGCAGCAAGCAGAAGGGCAAGAAGCTAAAAGCTAATTTGCATGAACTCGTAAGAGACTGGAAAGTTTTAATCAGAATTAAATAGTGAAACAGAAGTGTACAATGGAATTCAGATACCTCGTGCTGACGCCTGAGAGATCTTAAGCATTCCATCAAAACCTCTTTCTTTGTAGCGGAGTAACCAGATGATGCGGAAAAGTCAACTTTCAATGGATTCTGAGATTTGATTTTAGGGAGAAGAATTACTTGCAGCCAAACTGATGAATCCAATCAATCTCATAAACTGTCAACACGATTGCAAAACACAATACCTTAAATTCCTGCTTTGAGATTTCTATGAATTTTGAAGACGTAGAGCTATTCATAGATGAACCAAGCCTAGCTCTCCTTTCTACCTGCCAGGACATGAACTTGCAACTTATCCTAATCCCAACAAGCTATGAAGTTGGGGATATATGATGCGTAGCTAAAACGCAGAATTAAAGTCCATATAGGGTACCAATATGCTATACTTTCAGTTTACACCAGAGTATAGAGTTGGATTACAGTTTATTCAAATTGAAAAAAAAAAACACTCAGGGCTTTGATCTAGTGGTAAGAGCGTAGCTAGTGTGCAGGTTAGGCACGCAACTCACGAGTTCGAGCCCTGCTGCAGACAAAAGCTTGATATTCATGTGGAGGAGGGTAGAGGGGCAGGCCCATTATCCACTGAATTTCAAACCTTGCACCAACTGGCCCCCGAGGATTTCTCAGTTTATGAAAAGAAAGAATAAACGAAAATGGTTAAGAGCATGGCAGAACTTCTCAAGGTATAAATGGCTGCATTTGCAGTTGTATAACACCTAAACAACTTACTAAAAGATGCAACACACAGCTACACTTGATCATCCAAATAGTACTATTTGGTAGGTACCAACTAAACTTAACTAAAAAGTAATAGTAATACCATGTCCTGCTGAAGTTTTTGACGAATTCTCTCCCTTGCCCTTCTCTCTTCTTCTTTTTCGGCCTTCATCTGTGCTTCAAAGCTGAAACGTGAGCAAAGTGCATAAACCTAAAATGAGGATTTTCAGCCAATAAGCACAAAGTACTTTATAAAGTAACACAGTTTCAATGCAGAAACACACCGTTTCCTCTCATTTTCCTCCGCCATTCGCTTTGTCGAAAGCAGTTCTTTGCCTGCACGTATCCTTTCCTACAAATTAACCAAAGTATTTGAATTTGATAATTAAAAATACACCTACATATATAACATCTGATCATTATTAGTTATGTGAGATCATATGCACTAGTTTCAAATATAAACATTTTACAGAACAAACAGAAGCTGGAAATCCCAAAAGAAAAGTCGATGAACAAACATTTTACGCGGGCACCACGTTAGCTTGCATGCACCTTGACTAATTCCATGGGGTACCTGCTACCTCCCACCAGCATCAGGTGCATGTAACTCTGTCCACCAAAGGTTTTCCCGCTGGAATTTGAACCTGAGACCTCATGGTTCTCAACCCACTTCATTGGCCACTAGGCCGCACCCTTGGGTGCTAAAAGTAGAACAATAACTAACTCTGCATTTCTCAGCAACTTACTCCAGGTTAACGATTTGAGATTATATGGAGGGATCTACTAATATTAGTTTCGATCCTTCGTTCTAAAGTATAGGGATCTTGGATCAATATATTACAAATGATCTCTATCTAGCTATTGGCAAATTGGTGGAAATCTTTTTAAAAATTGCTTCAAGGCTAAGAAATCATGGGTTTAACATCTTTGCATTATCTGTTAGTCAATCATGTCTACTTTGTTTTTTTTTATACACTAGTCGATCATTGGAATTTGAGGTTAAAGTTGGAAGATGATGCCATCTCTCAAACAGTGACATCGACTAGAATCCTTGCATAGGCTTGCACATGTACTGTTGTTCACATATGGAAATATATTCAGAGTTTCAGACCATGCACCGAAAGTTCATCACATCATTCTATCAACACCATTAGATCTCCCACATTTAACATATTGACAATTAACTTTCCACATTCCAAAAAGAACCAGAACTTACACCGGAGAAACTAAGAGAATAGGAAAATACTCCATACCTTCTCCCTTTCCATTTCCAGCTTTTTCTCTTCCTCTTCTCTCCTCTTGCGTGCTCGCTCCCTAAATAAGCAGAATTTTCATTCACCAATATAAGAAAGGAAAAAAGTAATAAAAGGAGACTGAAAATAAACCATAAGTCACTAACAGTGAAGCAGTTTCAAAAGGTAAAATAAGATGCAAGGAAATTGAACGTCTAATGACAATTTCCAGTTTTAGGATTAAACACGGAACATCCTCATGAAACTTTAATGGAAAATCGAACCTTAGCTCTTGTGCTTTCAACTTTACTTGTTCTGAATCAAAACCAGCACTAGGAGTTTCAATAATGTCCACATGAACCTGTATGCCATTCTCTCATCAGTATTTTAGGACTGAGTTGTGCAATACGACAGTTATAAAAGATAAAAGCGAAAAATTAAACATCAAAGATCACTTGGCCTGAAAGAGCAACTCCTGTCTCGAAGAGACATTAATAGAATCTGTAAATAACGGAAAACCTACAAACAAAGAATTTAAAAATGCAAAATCAGATAATTCACATTAATTCAGCGACCATTGCATAAACACATATGCATCCATAGGTCTACTTAGGACATGACCAATCTATATCAAGCGACCTACTCTTGTTTTGTTCTCTACCTGTGCTACTTGGACCTTCTATCAAATGTAATCATTTATGATCTTATCTAATCTTGTATAATCGCACATCCTTCTTAACATCTGCATTCCTACGACACTAATTTTGTGGATATGTTGGACCTAGCGACTAACATTCTCTCCCATATAACATGGTTGGTCACACAGCCTTTATAGAACTTGCCTTACACTTTGGTACATATGCTCCTACCTCATAATACTTCAGTAGCACTTCCTTTTCCACCACTCCTACTTTAACTGTGTAACACATTCATCTATCACACCGTTCTTGTGAAATATCGAGCATAGATATCTGACATGTCTACATTTGCACCACAATCTCATCTAATCTACATCAACTTCACTCATCTAATTTGACTAAGAGCCCGTCTGGACATAAGAAATTTTTCCCTTTTTTTGGAAAAATTTTCACTTTTTTTCGAAATCAGCGTTTGTTCATAAAATTTCCAATTTTCACTTGAAGATGCATTTTGGAATTTTTCGAAATTTGAAAAACTCCAAAAAGCTGTTTTTCAAAATTTCCCTCATATCACTCACAAAACTTCAAAAACAAACCAACATTATATTCATGTCCAAACACAACTCTAATTTTCAAATACCATTTTCACTTGAAAAAAAATTTCACTTTTTTTTTTTGGAATTTTACAATTTTATGTCCAAACGCCCACTAAATTTCGCTTATATTCGGTCTTACTTCTACTATCCTAAAACCCTTAATTCTTTTTTGCACAAATTCAAGCTTTTGGTTTGGCAATATTGCTAATTTTGCTAATTAACATGACATTTTTTTTGCGAAGGTAACGCATCTGATTAACATAACATCGACCACAAGTAAAATACACTATAGGCCTTCAATCCATATACATTTAGTTAGCTCATCCATAACTAGGGTAAACAAGTACTGGCTCAATGCACATCCTTGGAATAAATCCCCAACTCATGTAAACTCCTCTGAATCTCTTACCAATGTTCTCACACTTGTGATAGTTGCTTTGTACATATCCTTTATTACATTTCTATATTTAATACGAATTAGTTTCTTCTCTAACACCCGCCAAATGACTTTTCTTGGCACTCTATCATACGACATCTCTAGGTCAATGAATATCATGTATTCATGTGTATATCATTCTTTCTCCGTATAAATTTCCATCAATCTTCTTATAAAAATATAACCTCTGTTACAGTTCTACAAGACATAAATCTAAGCTGGTTCTCTGTCACTCTAATAGTATTCCTGAGTTTACGCTCTACTGCTCTTTCCAAAGTTTCATCAAACAAGTCGTAAGTTTATATTAAAATAGTTCGCTCAATTTTGAATATCTCCTTTATTCTGATATATCAGAATCAAAATACTTTTCTCCACTTGTTTGCACCCTTCCATTCCTTAGCACGACATTAAGTAACTTGGAAAGCCATATTACTCAAACATCTCTAAGACACTTCCATACCTATAAAGGGATACCATCTGGACCACATGCTTTTTCAAGCCTCATATTTTAATTGCATCCTTTATTTCTGAAGGCCTAATTCTACGAGTATAACTAAATCTTCTATTCTGCAAGATGTATGGATATATGTAAAGCTATCCTCGTGATCTGAGTTGAACAATCGATCAAAATGGACGCTCTATCTCGCTTGCTCTAATAGCTCTTTGCACCACCTCATTCAACTAGACACAACTAGCAGTCTAGCACCACTTGTTCCTTTCTTAATACAACATTATACTTTCTTCCACTAGGTAGTTGTGTTCCCTTCAATGTCTCTGCTCCTTCCTCCTTCCGTATGTTTTCCTGAATTGGTAATTGGTTTATGCCTTTTAGTGCCTACCACTGAATTGTCAATTGCTTGCAACTCGTCTGATCTTCTAACTCTTCCGCTTCACATCCAGAAACACTCGTTTATGTTAGTTAGTCGGTGCTTTCACTGGTATAACCTTGCGATCCTTACATGCAACTTTATCTTGTCTTTTGGAAAGGATAACGACTATTTGACTAAAGTTACCTCCACTTACAAAGGTGTGATTTCTCTTCTTAAAATATGTGTCAGATGAAATAAATAATAAGACAAACTCTAGAATAGCCTTTTCTTCTTCATTCCCAGTACCATAACCATATTCCCATGTACTTGGTTGAAACAATTGGAACAAGAAAGAGAAATTATCAAAGAAGAGAACATCAATGAGCACAGCTTGCTAGAAACTTGTCAATTATTGGGTTCCTAATTTTTAAAAAGTGACTACATTTTAAGTACCCACCAAGTCAAAGGCTTGCATGACATGCAAAACAGATACTGTTAAGAAAAGTTGAAAGAAACTTTTAGACATAGAAAACGGAGCTCGGGGCTTTTAGATTCCCTGTGATGGTGGGCCATTATGTTCCCTTGTCTCCCCTTAGAGGGAGATACACTGTATACTTGATAACTTGATACACTGTATATTTTACAGTTTACACAACTCATAAATTTGGCCAATCATGTTTTTTTAGCAAGAAGTTAACATTTTGCAAAGTTGAAGCATATTTAGAAATAAATCACATCAAATTCACGAACTTTTTATTTTCATAATCACTTCGTATAACATTGTCTTGAGATGAATCTAAATCGAGAAACATGGTTAGTGAAGATTCATATAGCCGACCCTAACTTGTTTGGGATTGAGACGTAGTAGTCATTGCATTAAACACATTTTTTTTCTAGAATTTTAGGAACTAATTCAACTTTGAAAGTAAATTTTGTTTGAAAAACTATAATCTAGCATCTATTCTTGTTCTCATACCTATTAGCAATATTAGTGTTGAGAAATGATTATACACTAATGCGTATAATGGCCTTCTTACCCTTTTTACTATACAACCTAGAAAGCTCCAGCCAATTCATTTTGCCGTAAGCACTAACCATTAGAAGTAAATTCACCATCTATCTTTGGTAGGAAGAGAAGTAGAAAAATGATCTAGAGTCTGCTAGCAAAAAAAAAATTTTTGCTCTAGAGTACTTTACTACACCTCTCTAAAATACCTCATCCATACAAACAGTAATGACTTGCTCTTCTTTGAAGATGCACATATTTTGCATACTGTTGCAACTGCATCCTGATTGGATGTCCGAAGCTTACACCCCTTTAAAGTTGACACTATTAGCTTAAGAATGTACTTAACACTCAAATTTCCGGACAATTAAACTAACCCCTCTCTCTATATATACATACAGAGAGAGAGAGACTCATTCTCATCTTAAAAGTGACAATCAAAATCACAAAAGTAGTCAAATTAACCATGAATACTGATGTACAAGGTAAAGAAAGGCTATCATCAGTGTTAAGCTAGATACCATGGGCATCTCATCAATGTCTGCGTCATTCTCATGATCAATAATCCAATTTACTGCATCCTCAAGGCTTGAATTACCTGAAAGAAGTATTGATTTTCAATCATAAAAGTGGACAGCTCAGTTAACCGCACACGGTAGCATCTAAAAGACAAAACAGTAGGTTAATGCTAGTAAATAGATAAACTCTCTTTTTCTTTTTTGGGGTGGGGGGAAGGGGGGGGGGTTAAGGGCAAGAGCACCTCCTCAAGATTTGATGCCAACCTAGAGAATGCATTACAGGAAGACTGCAGAAATGAGTAGAACAACCGGCAGTTCTACAATATCCAAATATTTGGCAGGATAAACGGACTTAGATACAACAGAGAGTTGAAAGTCAACATCACTTTGTTGATGCAACACCTCTGCAGGATAAATCTCAACATCAACTGAATCTATATGGCCTAGTAACCAATTCTATTCAGGTCTTCAAGGAAAAGCCTAACAGGTTGTTAGATACAGGCATGGCGACATATGATGAGGTGATTTTATGTAATGAGCGTAGTTTTCAACCATTCCTATAGTAAACAATGGATCAAGGAAAAGAAATCATGCAGAAAATCTTGTCTACACGCCCTTTACATCTCAAGTAAATAGAATCATGGAGAGAATGTTAGTACAAAAGCACATGATTAAACTAATTAGTTAATGCACATGCATGAAGTGATTTTCTGGGCTACATCCACAATTAAAAAAATTGAGAGCTTTCCCATACAAAATGGCATGTTTTAGCTAGATAATATAGATTGAATTAACAACCGATATAGCCTAACAGTTATATACTACTTCAGAAGCAAAAGTATTGAATATATCTAATACCATAAGGATGACCATACCGGAAGAATGAAGAGCCTTGGTGGCTCGAGCCTCTGAAAATCCCATTGCTTCAAGTTCACTTACCAAGCTTCTGTTAATGTCAGAAGCAGCCATTTCTGATCGTTGATATAAATTCTCTCGAAATCAGAAATATTGAAGCGCTTCTGCAAAGTAACAAATGTTTCATCAATAAAGATGTTTAAGATATGGAGAAAAACTCAACTTAAGACTACACTCCTTGCGCGTGTAGGCTTTTCTCTATTTTCGCGCTCAGAAAATCATGAAGATCAAGCTTCATACTTCAGAATTTATTCAAAGATGCCTAATAGCTTAAAATTACAACTCTTCAGTCACTATCACTACTGCATCAATCTTATAGATGGAGTATAGTGTGACAACTATCACAAAATATGTCTGCATAATTCCTAAAGTAATAACAACAACAAGAAACAATAGCATATATTCATTTAATATGGGACAGGGAAAAAAGGAAAAAAGAAATTATCCAACATATATTGGCATCAAACAAGTGTGGCAATATAAATGGAAGAGGGCCAAAAACAATTAATCAAGATAACCATTGGTAGTTACTGACAACATCCCTGTAATGAGTGTAGATAATCAAGATTATAAAATGATGACAATCAATCAATCAATTTACTGCTAGTCAAACCTAAACAAGTTGATGCCAATCATTTATATCCATTCTGCTATATGTGGGCTTATTTCTTTCCAATACGAAACAATTTGTATAAAATGATGTCAAGCCGCTGAAATGGGGTAAAGTGAGAGAATTCAAATTCAATGTACAGTAATCAGTAAACTATGAGAAGGAAGCAAAAGAAAATGAAGCCATAACTGGTTGACAGGATCAAACTGCCTGAAGAAACTAAGAAAAATAGTTTTAAAATAAAAAGAATAACAATAAACGAACTCCAATTTTGTGAAAGAAGGGAACAATAAAAGGCCGTAGAAACTTGAAACCCTGTTATAGTAATATAATTAACACAAATGGAATGGCTTATAAAGGCAAAAAAATCACAAAAAGGAAGCATACCCTTTTTGTGGCAAAGAGAAATTCAACTGTTTGTGTGGATTTGAAAAGCAGATTAAATGCGGAGTAAATTCATTCGGGAAGTTGAGGCACAGGGACAAAGTGGAGAAGAAGAACGCCATTTGCAAGTTAAC
Organism: Nicotiana sylvestris; assembly: GCF_000393655.2. Lineage (NCBI taxonomy): Eukaryota > Viridiplantae > Streptophyta > Magnoliopsida > Solanales > Solanaceae > Nicotiana > Nicotiana sylvestris. Next base: position 56,693,141 of record NC_091065.1, read on the forward strand.
GGGGGATGCCGATTCGATTCTTTGCCTCAAGCCTTAAGGTAAAGGTAACTAGTTTCCCGGGAAGATGGATTCTCAGCTGGGCAATGTCAACGGGGAATGGCGATAATGCTTTTCGAACAAGTAGAACCACCTACACACAATTGCAACAAAGGTAATTTTTCCATTGCTGATTTGGGGAAGAAGAGAGATTAAAGGGATGGATATACGTTTTGTTAGCATTTATATACACTGGTAAATCTACCGGCGCGAAAAAACTCCCATTAAGTTTACAAATAATCTTTTTAATTATTCAATATTAAAAATAAAACGTAAGTTCTTGTAAAATTCTTAATATAAAATAGTTAATTATATTAAACACTTCTATAATATGACTCGATTTTGATGCACCCTTGTATTTTAAAATCAAATACTTACACCACCTATTATATGAAATTAAGTACAATATATTAAAATATAAACTAAAATTCTAAACAATGTTTAACATATTTATTTTTAAGAAATTAAAAAAAAGATAATTTTTTTGTTGAATGGTGAATTATGTCATTACTCTTTTGGAGAATTATTCTGTTGATTTGTTTATATACTATTATTAACATTGAATAATTGGAATCTTCGTACAAATAACCATGTCGCATTCGTTGTTTATTTTTCTAACAGATATACATAAATAATTTGTGGTTATTTACACATGAAATATATGGATATTATACATTGCCATATATTAATTAATTATTACAATGTGTTTGATTAGGTATTCATTTGACAAAACTTTACTTCATTTAGAGCCCGCTTGGCCAACATCCCAAAAACTACTTATTTTGAAAAGTGTTTTTCGAAGAAGTACTTTAGAGTTATGCAGTTTGTGTTTGGCCAATTCGTTTGAGAAGTACTTTTTGCAATATTTGATAAGCAAATTGTATTTGGCCAATATTTTCAAAAGGTATACTTTTGAGTGTCAAATTACAATAAAAGGCGATAGAGATTTACTTACAATTAGCATTATTTTAAAAAGAGAAATTTAAATATTTATTATAGAAGAATTTAATTAATTTTTATTTTTATATAATTAAAGTATAAAACATAAAGTAATATATATTAAAGATTGAATCAATATAAAACTAAGTATATAAAAGCAATAATATTAGTAGGAACATACACTAGCACATTACATGTATGAAAAATGCTATCAATCCTTGAGAAAACAACAAACGAGGTAGTATTGTTGTCAACTATATTATATGCATGCACGCCAAAAAGTAAATATAAATAAAACTACAGATTGGAGATCATATAATATTAGTATACTGCAAAATAAAAAAAACCATACATTTGAAAAAAAAAATGCTCGAGTTTAGTGATTAGCCTTGCTATTTCAAAGAGTAATAAGAGACGAAGAAAAGAAGAAATAATGGAAGAGAAAAGAAGAGATCTATTTTTAGCAGAGATATTATCCCAAATAGGAATAAGAGGCGAAGAATAAAAGAAATGGTAAAAATAAAAAAAGTGAAAGATAAAAAAGTAAAGGTTAAATTAATAAGGAATAATTTAAGAAATATAATTTTATGTTAAGCATATTTTGGCCATGAAAAAAAAAATTACTTCTGCTTTTTGGAAGAAGCTAGAATTTGTACTTTCTTTCCAAAAGCAGAAAAATTACTTCTGCTGCTGCTCAAAATCACTTTTTTGTTTTGACCAAACACTTCATATTTCTAAATAAGTACTTTTCGGGCAAAAAAAAATACTTTTGACCTCCCGTACGCTTGGCCAAACAAGCTCTTAATACATTTGTCATTATCAAAGACATCCTTTTTAGCTTCTCCTCATCTAAATATTCTTCTAGAATTGCCAAACATCTTGATATAATTTGCAGATTGCATTTCCTTCAAATTTATCCTAGAGGCTAGAAGTAGTTGCCAATTTGCTCATGCTACTGCTTCAGTCCTTCTATGAAATGCGTTTTCTGTATCGATCTTAGATTAATGCCGTAAAATTTACTAAACCCCGGCTTGTCCAAGTTTAACTATTATTTTATAATTTAATCTTGCTACAAAACGTTGAATCTAAAAGAGAGAGCCAACATTAAGTATAACACATTAGACAAGTATATGTTGTGAACTAGGTAATTATGCTTTAAGAATCTAACTTTTTTTTGTTTTTAATTAATAATGGTGTGATGTGCATCTTCTACGGATAAACTGCTCATGTTGTTTCTACAGTAATTGACATCGTAATTAAGCAATGGAAAGTAGTATAGTAACTTCTGCATCAGTTTCTCATGGTCATGAGGATTGTATACTTTGTGCATTATATTAAGGAAAAATATATAAGATGATCCTATATTTGTCCGTAAAAATTAGTTTTATATTTAATCTTTACAAGCGTCTTAATACCTCCCTAATCTTTATCCAAAGTAAAGTTAGTACCTCCCTAAAAGGTGACGTGACAGAGGAGGTGTTTTCACTCTCCCAAACTCGAGTAGAAACAAGAAAAGAAGATTAATCACATACTAAAATATACACGTGTTACATTTTTATTGGACTTTGCTTAATTTAATTATTTGTCGGTCCTACTATCCTTTTCGCTTATCTTTACTTTTTTTTTATTTTTTATTGTTTCTCTCTCAATACATTTCTTCTTTCCCATCTTCTTTAACCCAAAACACACTGTAACCACCAAGAGCACCATTGTTGGACCACCCAATCTCCCGTCCTCCTTCAACCACCATCATTTTTATTCCTGTCTGACACGCCTCTAATGTTTTTCCAACCCCATTTCTATTTGTTTGTCCCGAGAGAAAAAAAAAATTACCATTGGAGAGTTTTCTTCTGGCCATCTTTAGTGTCTATATCGGATAACTTGTTGGAGAGTTTTACCGACCAATATTTTAGCCAAAGAGCTTTGGTGGTTACTCTTTCCTCTCCATCTTTTTTTGTGAAGCACAAACTTCTTCTTTTTTAGGCTAGCAAAATCTCAAATTTCTCCAAAAATCAGCGGCATCCATGGAGATCTCAGGCAAAGAACTTTAACTGGGAAAGGAAAGTGAAGGAAATGATTTATCTTAATTTCTCATAAAGCTTCTACAGGAAGAAATGGTTAAGATAATTAAAATTTGATTGTGTTGTTATATTTTTTTTAAGTTGGGTTTGGTTCTCTTCAATGATAAAATCGGTATAGGAGACGATACTGGTGGTAGCTCCACCAGAAACCACCATTTCTTCAAAAAGACAGCTACATGATAGGATGGGATTGGAAAAGCAGTAAAAAATGAAAAAATAATAGAAAAATCAATATCAATTACAAATTGACAGGTGGCGGAGAGTGTAAAACACAGCCCTCTACAAGCTTGTTTATGTATTTTTAGGGTGGTATTAAATTCATTTTTGGACAAGGATATGAAGGTATTAGGACAAGCTTGCTTTTTTTTGCTTTTTTTTTTTTTTTTTTTTTTTAGCCGAGGGTCTCCTGGAAACAGCCTCTCTACCCTTCGGGGTAGGGGTAAGGTCTGCGTACATATTACCCTCCCCAGATCCCACTTGTGGGATTATACTGGGTCGTTGTTGTTGTTGTTGTTGTTGATATGAAGGTATTAGGACGCACGTAAAGCTTAAGCGTGAAACGGATTTTTTCGGACAGGGTGCATCTTATATATTTTTCCTTATATTAAATTTATGGAAAAATTACACATAAATACAACTCACACACATACATTGTAATTAAGTGGCATATATTTAACTTTGCAAAGTTGTAGCCTAAAAATAATAGGCTAAGATTCAACATCCAACTCCAAATAGGTTCTCGAAATTATTATTTAATTTTTTAAAAAAAAATATTCAAGCTTTTAATTTAATCTTCGAATTAGTAATTGTGACTCAAACATTAATTCAAGAAACCAAATCCATTTGGGTGGTAAAAATTAGATTTTTAAGATAATCCACCATTGTCGAACAAGCTTAAATAAGTGGGTTTAAATTTTAAATTTGGTTTTATGAGAAATTTGGAGTGGATGTTATTTAGGCTTATTAGAAATATTATAAGGAGGTTGCATACAAAATTTAAAGTCATTTAATGAAGATTTGGATTGGTCTACCATTGTTGAACAAGCTTAAATAAATGGGTTTAAATTTCGAATCTGGTCTTATGAGAAATTTAGAGTTTGGGTGTTAGTTAGACTTGTTAGAAATAGTATAAGGATATTGTATATAAAATTTGAAGCTATTTAATGGACATTTGGACTAGTTTTGAACAAGAATTGCAACTGAAAATCGTGAAAGAAGTTCGTCTACAGATGCTTGTGTCACACCTCCTTTCCCCCCCTCCACCCGCGAGGGGTGAAGGAGTTTTTCCAATTAAAGGACAATCGAAACGGGATTTGTTTATTTATTTCAGAGTCGCCACTTGGGAGATTTAGGGTGTCCCAAGTCACCAATTTAATCCCGAATCGAGGAAAAGAATGACTCTGTATTACAGTCCGCGAACCAGAAATCCGGATAAGGAATTCTGTTAACCCGGGAGAAGGTGTTAGGCATTCCCGAGTTCCGTGGTTCTAGCACGGTCGCTCAACTGCCATATTCGGCTTGTTTATCTGATTTTATACAATTATGCGCTCATGTGCCAGTTTTAACTCTTTACCGCTTTTGTTATTATATTTTTAAAAGAACGTGAACATCGTTTAAAAACATGTCTTTGGATTGCGTCACATGAAATGCACCCGCAATCCGGAACACATTTTTATTCAATGTTTTGGGATTTGGATTTGGGTCGCATGAAATGCACACCCGAGTTTAAGAAGGTGAGATTATTAAACACGTGCCTAAAGAGCCTATCGCGTCCTTATTTCTGGGGACAACCGTGAAGTTTGCTAAATGGCTCCTCCCGAAATCTAAGTAATTAAATGTACATTTATTGAGGGCCACGCAGTTTGTACCTTTTATTTGGCGAGGCTCGTCTCATTTTTTTTTTAAAAAGGATAATCCTAAAGCGGCTACGTTTTCTATTTCGTTTGTCTCTAGAATAAAAGAAGAAAATACCTAATTTATTTACATGCTTGAGAGTTTATTATTAAAAGAAATTTCGAACCTAAATAGTTAACATCGAAGATAGACGGGAACATGGGGGCTAGCACAGTTTTGGGCCCAGGTCCAGCATACCGGGCGCAGAACTGGACCTGGGCCATTTCTATTTTTTACGTCCGACCTGCGGCTTACTTTTACATTTTTGGTATTCACAATAAGGCGAAAATGGAATCGACAACTACAAAACTCCTTTTATGACTCTAAATAAACAAACATGTTAATTAAAACAGTTTAAACTACTGATTAATTAGCCTAAAGCCTTTATACGTATTTGAAACATGCTTTGTACAGAAATGAACTGAAATAACAGAATGCTACCATTACATTATTGGTTCTTGTAGAATAACATGCAAGGCGTTCTATATACTATTACTGCTCGATACCCAATTGTACATAGCACAGCTACTACATGCTTCTAACAAATGAAACTAATTACCCTTTTACACAACTTAAAATTTCAGAATATATGAAACCAAACGTTAAAATTTCAGTTCTTCATCTCATATTCATGCTTCAAATTTTCAGACCTACAACAGCCATGATAAAGTTGTGTACCTGGTAGAGGAACAGAGATACAGTAGAAAAGAAGTCAGCAGCAGTAGCAGTAGTATAGCAGCAGATTCACAGCAGAACACAGCAGCAACACAAGCAGCACTCAGCAACCAAACAAACCCAACAGGCAGATTCAAGAACCAAAAAAACAAGCCCCAGCGAGAAAATCCAATGATAACCAAACAGGGAAACCAGCGACAGATTTGAACCAAAACAGAAAACCAGGAGTAGCCTAATGGAACAGTACTCAGCAAGCAGAAAACTGGAGACTACCAAGCTGAAAAATCCAACAGTACCAGCAGAAAACAGACAGGGGCAAACAACAGTGATTTCTGATTTTTGTTAAAACACTCAAAGGTAAAGACAAGTTGAAGCTCTTTGATTCAAAGCTTAACCTAGAATGAGGATCAAACCGCCTTAACACTCTTGTTCTTTTCTTTTTAAATTCTGAAGTCTTAGTCTTCAACCTTAATTTTTGATTTCCTCACCTCTTAACCTCTCATCTCTCTCCCTTTATTCTACCTTAAGTGAGCCTATTTATAGGCAAAATACAAGCAAGCCCCCAGGCTGCCTCGTTTCCCCAGCCCTCAACTCTGCCCATAACTCCCTTAAACTAATCAAAAATGCCTAATACCCATCCTCCTGACAGCCCCTCAGCATGTGTTTTCTGCCCAAAAGTATGGGCAGCCTATAATATTTAATTACCCCCCCCCCATGCTACCAAGTTTTGTTCTCCACTATTGTATTAGTTTAATCATATTTCAGTACCCTATGTCATCCCATCTTAAACTAACCAATTCTGCTTTTTTTTTTCACACCCCAAACTACCCCTTTTAACCCCTGCTATTACTGTTTTAAACCTAAGCTTCAGCAGTCTGAAATTTAAACTTCTGAAAATTCAAACTTAAACTATCCTAAATTGAGTTCCAGCTATTGTACTGCAGCTACGAATCATTCACAAATAGTTTAAAACAAACAGCTAAACGACAATGATTCGATCAGTCATACGAAGCTATATGAATCAGAATATTTGAACATTCAGTCCTATAAACTAATCGACGACATTTATCTAATCGACTACACTAATTATAACATAGAACAATCAGTCGATCAAACAAACAACACGAATAGGGCATCAACTGCCTTCAACAATTTTGCACGACACAGGGAATCCATATGAATTATCTGTTCGACGATATTAATCAAATCGAATATGCATCTTATCATACATATTCAAACATAAACAGAAGAACAATCGACCAAATAAAAGGTCTTACGAAGACGGAGAACAAATTGGAAGAAAATATCAGAAATACCAAACAAACTAATTAAACATGCTGACAAACTCAAACAACAAAAACAGAAAAGAAAAAGGGAACTCACTCTGGAAGCTCAAACACAGACGACCCAGGCCTGAACTGGATTTGCCCATTTGAGGTCGAACAGACTTTAATCGAGGTGTTCTCAACCGAGAACACTTCGATTAAGGTCTATTAGACCCCAACCCTCTATTTAATCTGGACGGATTACAGGGTTCTTGTGTTCTAGGGTTCGAACCAGTCTAATTTGGGGCTTAAGGATTCGTGGGTAGATTCGGACCAAACCAAGCTTGGTTTGGTCACGAGTGAGGCCAGGGTGGTGACTGGTGTGAAACTGGGGTGGGTTGGTGTAGGTCAGGGTTGGGCTTGAATCTTCAAATTAAGATTCGAGATGATGGGGGATGATTCGAGGCAAGGGGGTCACAGATCCGTGTTCAGGGTGGTTAGGTGCATCAGGGGTGTTACTTTGGTGGTCACCGACATCGTTGCCGCCGGGTTCACGGTGAGAGTATATGGGGGCGGCTAGGGTTTGGCCAGGGGTGTTAGGTTAGTCTCATGAGAGAGACGATGGAAAGGGGGGGTGTTCGGATAGGGGCGTGGGGTAAAGGTTTAGGATTATATACGTAATGGGCGATTAGATCCTGGCCGTTGGATGAAGTGAGATCGATGGCCAGGATCTTAATGAGGAACGACACCGTTTGGCCTTGGTTGGGGGTCGGTTTGAACTAGTTACTAGGTCAGGTTTGGAAACGGGTTGCTGAAAGGGATCTTGGACCGTTGGATTGGACTGGATGGAGGGCTCAGATCAAATGCCCTATGCGGCGTCGTTTGGGTAAGTGAATGGCCTGATCTGGACCGTTCATTTGAATCAATCAATGGCTCAGGATGGGGATGCTGATACAGCGTCATTTGGGGGCGTGCCTGGGAAGCCTGGGTTTGGACTGGGTTGTGGTAATTGGTTTAGGCCTGATTTTTCATTTAAATTTTGGCCCAAATCCGGCATTTTCCTTCTTTATAATTAGACAAAAATTCCTAAAAACCAAAATTAAACACACAAATATTAATTAATACCTAACAACAATTATCACATGAATTAAAACATCTAATAAAGTTACCATGACAACAAATAGAATAACAATGCATATTTTGTGATTTTCGCTTTCAAAACCAAATTATGGTTAATTAATTCGTAAATGTACCATTTTCCCTAAATGCATGCAACATGTATTTTTTGTATTTTTTAACTATAGCAAGGCGAGCATTTACGGACAAAACAACTATCAAAATGTCACGCAAGTTCTCAAAATTGTACCCGAAGGTAACTTATTTTATTTCTTTTCCGATTTCTTTTGGAGTAGTTTCCGTGAAGCAAAAATCACGTGCTCACAGCTGCCCCTCTTTGTCCGAAAGCACAAGGAGCTTTCGTGCAAAGATAAAGTGAGCATACACGAGCGACTTTGCTCGTTGGAAGACTCCGTGTAAAGCATTTTGTTTTGAAAAAGATTTAACTGAACCTTTGTTTCAAAGGTTTCCTACATATCCCTGGCTAGAAGGGAATCAGGTTAATGTAGTTCGGGAAGTTTTGGTAGCTGGGACTATCAGGGAACTACGATTTGTTGTTACTGCTGTTGCATGCTGTTACTGCTGCTGCATGCTGTTACTACTTCTTACCGATCTCCTTATTACATCGTGTTTAAAAGAAAAATCAAGAAGCTAGGCTAGATAACATATTACAAGATCCCATCCATCTTCCATTTGTTCTTGATGCCTTGCTTTCTTGTCAGCTTGTGTTTCTTCCAGTGCTTTTCTTCCGAGAATTTGGGGATGACACTGGCCTTTTGCTTTTCTGAATACCAGTTTTCCTCATTTTGTTCGGTCCGCTGGGGATATGGCTTCCTTCATTAAGCTTTTTGGTGATTCCACTGGGGATACGACTTTCTTCATCAGATTTGTTGTGCTGGGCATAATTTAATGTTTACAGGCCACTTCTTTCAAGACGCGTCTTTTCTTCCTTTTGACCCATGCGCTTGAATTTGTGCTGGGACCTCTTGTTGCAACCTTCTGCTTTCCGGTGCTGGGGATTTTTATTGTTTCCTGCTGGGGATTCCTGTGGTAACCCTCTGCCTTCCGGTGGGCTACTGATTTCAAGATCTGCAGTATAAGACTGAAAAGTATTCCTCTCGTTATACAGGTGGGCGCATATTTAACTAAAGCATAAAAGTATTCCCCTCATTATACAAGTGGGCACCTATTTAACTAAGACATAAAAATATTCCTCTCATTATACAGGTGGGCACCTATTTAACTAAAGCATAAAAGTATTCCTCTCATTATACAGGTGGACGCCTATTTAACTAAGACATAAAAATATTCCTCTCATTATACAGGTGGATGCCTATTTAACTAAGACATAAAAATATTCCTCTCATTATACAGGTGGGCGCCTATTTAACTAAAGCATAAAAGTATGCCTCTCATTATACAGGTGGGCGCCTATTTAACTAAGACATAAAAGTATTCCTCTCATTATACAGGTGGGCGCCTATTTAACTAAAGCATAAAAGTATTCCTCTTATTATACAGGTGGGCGCCTATTTAACTAAAGCATAAAAGTATTCCTCTCATTATACAGGTGGACGCCTATTTAACTAAAGCATAAAATTATTCCTCTCATTATACAGGTGGGCGCCTATTTAACTAAGACATAAAAATATTCCTCTCATTATACAGGTGGGCGCCTATTTAACTAAAGCATAAAAGTATTCATCTCATTATACAGGTGGGCGCCTATTTAACTAAAGCATAAAAGTATTCCTCTCATTATATAGGTGGACGCCTATTTAACTAAGACATAAAAATATTCTTCTCATTATACAGGTGGGCGCCTATTTAACTAAAGCATAAAAATATTCCTCTCATTATGCAGGTGAGCGCCTATTTAACTAAAGCATAAAAGTATTTAAATTTGTTCCCTCGTTCCTCCGAGAAAATTTTTTGACAACGGCAGAAAATTTTCTGCCCCAGTTTTGGTGACCTTCCTTGTGGCATGTCTTTCTGCCATCATCAACCTTTATTTTCCTGTAGAAATCAAAGAGAATCTTGTTAGTTTTAACATGGTGAGTGACCGTGTCACTCCTGCTGGGGGATGATTTTCCTTTCCCTTTCCCTTGCTCTGTGCTCCCAAAACTGGTTGGGGATAAAGTTGCTTGTTGGGGATGATATGTCTGCTGGGGATGGTATTTCTGCTGGGGATGGTTTTCCATTTACCCTTTCCCCGCTCTTTGTTGTCTGACCCCCTTGGACCTTGGTCTGTGATCTATCGAAGTTCTTGTTGGGGATCTTCTTGGAATTTGGTCCACAAGTCCTTCAACTATCGTTTTCCGCCTTTCTTCACGTTCCCCTTAATTTTCTAGGCCAGTTTGTCATTTGGTTTTGCAACGAACCGCCTTTTGTCTTATTGCCTTGGCTTTGGCCTGTCCCCTTCGCATTTTGCTTTGTACCGTTTTGGCCCCCGGTAGTAAACTTTGAAAAATCCTTCTCAAAACAAATTTCTGGAAAAAGTCTTTTAGACAAAGAAATGAAAAAGATAGAAAAAGAGAAAAATCTTTCTGAACAAGTGCTGGGAGAGAAAAAAGAAAGAACTTATCTGGACGGTACGACTGGTCCCACTGATCATGTCGTGCATTACGGATTAATCGACCCAGTCTATTTGTACCAATCAATCTTCCTGATGGCCTCCCTTGCTGGGGATAAATAGGTGCCTCTTCGCAAATGAGGATCCTTTTTGCCAATCTATCTTGTCGCCTTATAGTGCCCTTCGAGGGGTTTTCACTAATAAGACTCTCTCCTTTCTCTCAGCTCTCGTCGCCTTATGGTGCCTGTGAAGGTTTTCACCAATAAGACTCTCTCGTTTTATTTCTCTCATCTTTCGTCGCCTTACGGTGCATGTGAAGGTTTTCACCGATAAGACTCTCTCATTTTATTTTCCATCGGGGAATTGGAGTGTTGCCGATATGACTCTCTCTCCCGGGGATTCTTTTCGGCTATCAATTCATTTCCAGTTTATGATCCTCTTCTTTGCCGGGGATCAGTGTATTATTCTCGGTTTTCATTTGCTTGACTCAGCACCTCTCGGATATTGATCGGGAGGTCTTTTTTGGACATCAATGTTGGTTTTGTGTGGGTTTTAAAGAAAGGCTATCAAAATTCAAAAATAACTTCGACGGGTGAAACATTACAACTCTTGGAATCAACCCCTTTTTGAAACTTCAAAACATAACTCCTGCCCCAGTTTTCTTGCTTGGGGATTTTTTATATTTACACTATGTGGAGTTATGCACACTATGCACACTATGCACTATGACCGAGCCGTGAGGCGCCTGCGTATCCTCTTTGAGGAATCAGGTCAAACGTAGTTCCTACGGTTCCTCTATTTTCTTATGACCTTTATCTTGTTTTCATTTTTCTTTTAATTTCTTTTCTCTTTTTTCATATATTTTTTCCCATTAGTGATTCCAAAAGAGGGGTATGAAAGAATAACTAAGGCTCAAAGGGGGAAGCAAAGGTTAAAAGTGTTTGGATAGAAGAAAGAATTGCCTCCGTCATTTCATTATCCAATAAGTACCAAGTACAAACAAACGAACCAATAACTATCATAATCAAATAAATAACGTATAATATCTTTTGACTGCATCAGAATTGATAGCCATGTCGACGCATCTTCCTTCGATATCTGTTAGACATAAAGTGCCGTTGGACAACACTCTGGTCACGACATAAGACCCTTGCCAATTTGGGGCGAACTTGCCTTTTGCTTCGATCTGATGTGGGAGGATCCGTTTCAATACTTGCTGCCCTACTTCAAATTTTCTGGGGTGCACCTTCTTATTGTATGCTCTTGCCATTCTTTTCTGATACAACTGGCCATGACACACTGCTGCCAATCTTTTTTCATCTATTAAGTTCAACTGCTCCAGTCGATCTTTGACCCATTCGTCGTCGTCAATCCTGGCTTCAGCGACAATTCGGAGGGATGGAATTTCGACCTCTGCTGGTATTACTGCTTCAGTTCCGTATACCAACAAATAAGGAGTTGTACCTATGGAAGTCCGGACTGTAGTGCGATAACCCAACAAAGCAAATGGCAATTTCTCATGCCATTGTCTAGATCCTTCTATCATCTTCCTCAGTATCTTCTTGATGTTCTTATTGGCCGCTTCAACTGCTCCATTCGCCTTGGGACAAAAGGGGTTGGAATTGCGGTGTGTAATCTTAAACTGTTAGCATACTTCCCGCATCAAATTGCTGTTAAGATTTGCACCATTATCCGTGATGATCACTTTTGGGACCCCAAATCTGCAGATGATATGGAAGTGAACAAAATCCACCACTGCCTTCTTGGTTACCGACTTGAAAGTTTTAGCTTCAACCCACTTGGTGAAGTAGTCGATGGTCACCAGAATGAACCTGTGGTCGTTGGTCGCTGCCGCCTCAATAGGCCCAATGACATCTATGCCCCATGAAACAAATGGCCATGGCGCTGACATTGTATGCAATTCTGTCGGCGGAGAATGAATCAGATCTCCGTGTATCTGACATTTATGGCATTTCCTCACGAAATTGATACAATCATGCTCCATAGTGAGCCAATAGTACCCTGCTCGAAGAATCTTCTTTGCCAATACATATCCGCTCATATGTGGCCCACAAACTCCAGCATGCACCTCTGCCATAACTGTCGTGGCTTGACCGGCGTCTATACATCTTAGCAATCCCAAGTCTGGGGTTCTTCTGTACAACACTCCTCCACTGAGGAAGAAACCATTTGACAAACGCCGAAGGGCTCTTTTTTGGTCTCCAGTGGCCTGCTCCGGATATATCCCCATCTTGAGGTACTCCTTTATGTCATAAAACCATGGCTCGCCATCCACTTCCTCTTCTACCACGCTGCAATAAGCATGTTGATCACGAACCTGGATGTGCAAGGGGTCAACATACATTTTGTTGGGGTGGTGTAACATTGATGCTAAGGTGTCCAATGCATCGGCAACCTCATTATGAACTCTCGGGATATGTCTGAATTCCACTGATCGAAATCGCTTGCTCAGATCATGCAAACATTGTCGATATGGTATGAGTTTCAAATCCCGTGTTTCCCACTCACCCTGAATCTGATGCACCAAGAGGTCCGAGTCTCCCAATACTAAAACGTCCTGGACATCCATGTCTGTAGCTAGTCGTAGACCCAAAATGCATGCTTCATACTCTGCCATGTTGTTGGTACAATAGAAGCGTAGCTGAGCTGTAACAGGGTAGTGACGTCCTGTTTCAAAAATGAGTACTGCTCCTATTCCAACCCCTTTTGCGTTTGCGGCTCTATCAAAGAAAAGCTTCCATCTTGGTTCCTCGGGTAATTCCAGCTCACCTATATGCATTACTTCCTCGTCTGGGAAATACGTCCTCAAAGGCTCATATTCTTCATCAACGGGATTCTCAGCCAAGTGATCGGCCAGCGCTTGGGCTTTCATGGTCGTCCTCGTCACATAGACGATATCAAACTCTGTGAGCAAAATTTGCCATTTTGCTAACCTCCCTGTAGGCATAGGTTTCTGGAAAATGTACTTTAATGGATCCAAACGGGAAATGAGGTAAGTGGTATACGAGGACAAGTAGTGCTTCAACTTCTGAGCCACCCAAGTTAGGGCGCAACATGTCCTCTCGAGTTGAGTGTACTTAACCTCATATACTGTAAACTTCTTGCTAAGATAGTAAATGGCCTGCTCCTTCCTTCCGGTAATGTCGTGTTGCCCCAATACGCAGCCAAACGAATTCTCCAGGACCATTAGATAAAGAATTAATGATCTCCCCGGCTCAGGTGGAACCAACACAGGTGGATTGGACAGATACCCTTTGATCTGGTCGAAAGCCTCTTGACACTCCCTCGTCCAGTCTATCGCAGCATCTTTCTTCAGCAACCGAAATATGGGTTCACAAGTCGCTGTGAGTTGAGCGATGAACCTGCTGATATAATTTAGTCTTCCCAATAGACTCATTACCTCCGTTTTGTTCTTTGGCGGTGGCAAATCTTGAATGGATTTGATCTTGGATGGGTCCAACTCAATACCCCGTCGACTGACGATGAATCCTAACAGCTTTCCTGATGGAACCCCGAAGGCGCATTTGGCCGGGTTGAGCTTAATATCATACCTTCGAAGCCTTTGAAAAAATCTCCTTAGGTCTGCTACATGGTCTTCCTGACGCCAAGACTTTATGATCACATCATCTACGTACACTTCAATTTCTTTGTGTATCATGTCGTGAAACACAGTAGTCATTGCTCGCATGTATGTTGCCCCAGCATTTTTCAATCTGAATGGCATTACCCGGTAACAGTAAGTCCCCCATGGTATGATGAAAGCCGTCTTTTCCGCATCTTCTTCGTCCATTAAGATCTGATGATATCCTGCATAGCAGTCCACAAAGGATCTGATCTCGCGCCCATCGCAATTATCGATCAGGATATGGATGTTGGGCAATGGAAAATTATCCTTAGGACTTGCCTTGTTGAGATTGCGATAGTCGACACATACCCTGATTTTTCCATCCTTCTTCGGCACTGGTACCACATTGGCCAACCAATCGGGATATCGAGTGACCCGAATAACTTTTGCCTGCAACTGCTTGATCACTTCTTCTTTGATCTTCACACTCATATTCGTCTTAAACTTCCTCAGTTTTTGCTTGACCGGAGGGTATGCCGGGTCAGTGGGCAATTTGTGAACCACTAGATCGGTGCTTAATCCCAGCATATCATCATATGACCATGCAAAAACATCTTTGAACTCAATGAGGGTTTTGATTAATTCCTCCTTGACTTTTGGCTCAATGTGGATGCTGATTTTGGTTTCTCTGACATTATCTGCATCCCCTAGATTTACAGCCTCAGTGTCATTCAGATTAGGCTTGGGTTTCTCTTCAAATTGGCACAATTCTCGGTTTATTTCTTCAAAGGCTTCATCCTCATCATATTCAGACTCATCGTCATAACCGATCTCTTGTATAATTAAGTTGGAGTCAGATTGATTTATTAGACTAGGTCGAAGATCCGTTGTGCATGTCATGTCATTAGAACCATTAAAAAGAGAACTGTTCAGAAAGATGAAAGAACAAAACAAAATTAAAATGAGACAAGAAAAGAGAATTTTATTAAAAATGCGGGATAACAGGGTTCCTATTTGTACAAAATAAAATGAGATTTGGATTACACCCTGGAATAATCCGATAAATAAGAAAGAAAAATCAAAGCCTACTACCAGAACTCCCCCTGGATAGGAAGAGGAGTAACCGTCCAATTGTTGATTTTGGCCTCAGGCCCCACAAACTGTATGTCTGCTCCGCTGGAACCCTCTCCAACTTCTACCATATTGACATCAGCAAACAACCTTTCGAAGCTCTAATTCAAATCCCCGTCCATCCCAATCAATGGTCCGAGAATTTTCAAGACCGGTGACCCCTTGACACTTGCTTTAATAAAGGATCTTGAGAGATGCGGAACGGGTTTGGGAAGAAACCAAACTCTCTTCTTCATTTTTCGCGCTCGCTTTACATCTGCCGCAGTTGGTTTGAACCTCAATCCAAAGGTCTCCAAATTCTTGGGCAAGGAGACAGGTTGAACAATCCCTTGAAGCTCAGCCCCCAGGCCTTTTCCTGGAACAAACCCATTACCCAGCATCTCTGAAACCATCATGACCGTTGCGGAAGCTACCCTGGGGTGTGGAATGATTTCCCCCTCGGGAATCTTGTTTGCTGACACTACATCGAAAATCTGGTACACCCAAGGACCTTTGTCATCATTGGTTTCTATGAAGGGCACAATGGCGCCTCCCATGGTGCACGCAGTGTCCTCCCCATGCAGCACGACATCTTGTCTGTCCCATTCGAACTTGACCATTTGATGCAAGGTGGATGGCACCGCTTTGGCCGCGTGGATCCACGGTCGTCCCAACAAAAGGTTATAAGATACCGCAGCATCCAATACCTGGAACTCCATGGTAAACTGGACTGGACCGATGGTCAACTCAAGTACAATATCCCCCACGGTGGCTGTTCCGCTTCCGTCAAATCCTCGGATGCAAATGTTGTTCTTGTGAATTCTACCATGGTCAATTTTCAACTAGTTCAAGGTGGATAAGGGAAAAATATTGGTACTCGATCCATTATCCACCAACGTCCGAGTAATTGCCGAGTCTTCACATTTGACAGTCAAGTAGAGAGATTTATTATGTTCCGTGCCCTCCACTGGCAGATCGTCATTAGAGAACGTTACCCTGTTTACCTCAAAAATTTTGTTGGCAATTGTTTCAAGGTGGTTTACTGAAATTTCATTGGGCACATGAGCTTCATTCAGTATCTTCATCAGGGCCCGGCGATGCTCATCCGAATGGATCAATAGTGACAACAACGAGATCTGGGCCGGTGTTTTCTTCAACTGTTCGACAATAGAATAATCCTGCACTTTCATCTTTTTCAAGAATTCCTCCGCCTCTTCTTCCGACACGGGTTTCTTTTCTACTGTTGGGTTGGACCTTCTCAACTCTATTAGAGCAAAACACCGTCCCGATCGAGTCAGTCCCTGCGCCTCACAACTATCCTCCTCCACTTGCTTTCCCTTGTACATCACCACTGCCTTTTCATACTTCCAAGGCACGGACTTGCTATCAATCACTGGTAATTGGACTACCGGCTTTATGGTGACCAGTTCCCTGCAGACCCCTTTCAACACAACTACGGGTGTGGATGATGTCCCTGATACTACCAATTTAGCTGGCTCCGGTTTCTTTGTTGTGGTGGACGAATTCTTCCCTAATATCACCACTGGCTTGACATCTTCCCCCTTCAACTGTACCCCTGGTCTCCCACCGGTCGATTCTTCTTTCGGAGCGGCCTGGATCATCATCACTGTTTGTGAGGGCTTCCTCAGCTCTCCTCCCTTATACATCAACTCGATCATGTGAGCTTCGTGGTGTGCTGACAATGGGTTCTGGTTGATGTTGGGTGCCTCCGGCACCTGGACCTCGATTTTGTTGGCATCAATAAGATCTTGTATTGCCTGCCTCAACCTCCAATATTTTTCGGTATCATGACCTAGCATTCCTGAGCAGTACTCGCAGCTTATCGATCGGTCCAAATTTGGGGGTGGGGGGTTTGGCTCTCTAGGCTCGACAGGACTCACCAAACCTAGCCGCCTCAGTTTGTGGAACACGGCGGTATAGGTCTCTCCCAACTCAGTAAAAGCTCTATGTCTCTGTAGCCTGTCATTTCTAGCAGCTTGACTTCCTCGAAAGCCCGCCCCTAGAGGGTTCCTGTATGCTCTTGGTGGAGGATAGGCGTTTTGTGGTGGTGGGTATGTGTTTTGTGGTGGTGCATATGTGTTTTGTGGAGCCGGTGCGCGCCATTGCGGGCGAACCGGAGGCTGAGTGTATGTTTGGGCTTGGTGCACGGAGAAATGTGGTTCTTGAGGTGGATAGTAGTGTTGTGGCGGGCTGTATGGATATTTTGGCCCGTGGGGTCTGGGTTGGTTGTAGTATGGTTTGCCGGACCTGGACCAACTGCCTGCCTCAACCGTGGTGACTTCTTCTTTCTTCTTCCTTCCCAGCGCACCTCCCGTGCCGCTCTGAATAGCCTGGGTCGTTGCCTTGAGTGCTGAGTAATTCAGGATTTTATGATACCTCAGCCCCTCTTCTATCATAACCCCTATTTTTACTACTTCATTGAAGGATTTTCCAACCGTCGTCACCAAGTGACCAAAGTAAGTTGGATCCAGCGTTTGCAGGAAGTAGTCCACCATTTCTCCCTCTCTCATGGGAGGATCAACCCTGGCTGCCTGTTCTCTCCAGCGGAAACCAAACTCATGAAAGCTTTCCCCAGGCTTCTTTCCGGTCCTCAATAATGTGAGACGGTCAGGGACTATCTCGAGATTGTATTGAAAGTGACCCGCGAAAGCTTGCGCTAGGTCATCCCAAGTGTACCATCTGCTGGGATCTTGCCTTGTATACCATTCCAATGCCGATCCACTCAAGCTTTGACCAAAATAAGCTATCAATAACTCATCTTTGCCGCCTATCCCTCTCATTTTGCTACAAAAACCCCGCAAATGTGCCATAGGATCACTGTGCCCTTCATATAAATCAAACTTAGGCATTTTGAATCCTGTCGCGAGTTGGACGTTCGGAAAAGGGCATAGATCCTTGTAGGCCACGCTGACCTGGTTGCCCAATCTATGCAGGCTCCTGAAGGATTGCTCCAGGATTTTGAACTTCCTCATTACCTCATCTTGCTCTGGGACCTTAACCGGCTTTTCGATCTCCGCCGGTACCTCCAAGTGCGGATTATAGGTATGGGGTTCTGGTGCATTGAATGTGGGTTCAGGGGGATAGTACTGTGTATCGTGAGCCTGAAACAACGGCTCGTTGGTTGATCTTTGAAGGGTGGCTGGTGTGGGTCCCATAAAGGTGGGAATATTTGGTGGTGGGAAAGGTTGATGGGGTGGTGGAGCTTGGGAATCATGGGGGCTTCTCTCCTGATAATAGCAGTGATTCGGGAGGCTTGTTGAAGGGCCAGAGTGAGGGTAGTCCGGCATAGGCCCTAGGGGTTCAGGGTTCTTTTGTACTTTAGCCAAAGCTAACTGCACCGCATTCATCTCCAATATCATCCTTTCTATCTTATCCATTGCCTCTTTCAGCAACTGGCTTACTGGCCTTTCTTCCTCGGCACTGTTTTCTGAAGTAGTCATGATTGTCGGTACCGGTCCCTTGGATCTGGTTTGATAAGGATGTGTTGCCAGAACTCTTTAACAACTAACTGTCTGGTATTTGTGGAAAACAACAAACTTGTTAGCGTTAGAGTTTAACAGATTCGGTAATAGCACGTTGGGGATGCAATGTTCCTAAGCAGTTAACCATTTCTAACATATTTTTTCTTCAAACGCATGCGTCATCCCGGCTTGCTTTGTTTGTGCCTTTAAAGTGTTTTGGGAAACCCCCGTTTTCTCTCTATTGTTCTTTCTTTCTTCCTTCTCTTTTTTCTTTTTCTTTCTTTCTTCTTTTCTTTTCTTTTCTTTTCTTTTAGTGGAGGTCGAATCTTACGTGGATTGCCTACGTATCACGACCCCGCGTGAATCAGACCGGGCGTAGTTCTGCCACAAAGTAAAGACACAAAATTCTTTTGGAATCATTCAATTCATCACCAAAATTTGCTATTACAAATTACTTATTTCAAACAAAGAACAGCAATAGTACAGATTCCAAAATTCTTAACCTGACTCGATGAAAAGAAAAAACAACATATGGGAAGACAATGGACCCATAAAGCCAACAAACAAGACTCGAACTAGGGATACATTAAAAATTCCAACTTAGGTGCTCGCAAGGCATCGTTCGGCCTTTCCGCGGACTTTGGTGTAAGGCCTCTCTGCAAGCTCTTCAACTCATTCATGATCCGGTGGACGTAGCCCATGATGGAGGCAAGAAGGGTATCACGAGGTATTTTCTCACATGCTAGGCATCTCATGTAGATGTAGTGCCCAATCTCATCAATCCTTCCTCGAATGTTGTCCCTCTCAACGAACAATTGCTCTATTCGCCGGTTCTTTAGTCCCAGTGCTTGAGCATTGTCGGCGAGTCGATCCTGGAACCTTTCCATTTGTCTTTCCATTCTGGTCATCACATCATAATAGCGCCCTCTGTCAGCTTGGGCATCTTGAGCTTGTTTGAAGATCCGCTCCTGAAGAGTGGAGTTCGTTTTCCTTAATATCCCGATGCTCATTTCAGAATCCCTTATGACTTGTTGTAGATGCTTTCTCCGTGCCATTGTTCCTTTTGCCCATCTGACCCGCATTCTTTCTATGCACGCCTCGGATCTCTCCAAGTCTTCTCGGCTTTTGCTGACTTGATTTCTTAACTCTGCTATCAATCTTTCATCGGAGCGACGTTTCTGTCGGTGCTGTTACTCTTACTGACTTGGCGAATTCGGGCTTTCAGTGCCTGGTTTTCTTTGGCTAATTTGTTCTTTTCACCCTGCTCAGAGGCGACTTGCACGTTGTTCTCAAATATAAGCCTTTCAACTTGTCACTTCAGCTTCCCGATTTCAGCCCGGTAGCCTTCCTCCCTCATTAACCAGCCCTACTGTTCCTGCGAATCATCCGTAAACTGTTGGACGTGAGCTCTTTTAGTAGGTCTCTGACAAATCTGGAACCTTCTCTCGAACAAAACATCGTACCTTGGGTCTACCTCACCCTTGCCGCCAGGTTCACGGTGAGAGTATATGGGGGCAGCTAGGGTTTGGCCAGAGGTGTAGGTTAGTCTCTTGAGAGAGACGATGAAATGGAAAAGGGGGGTGTTCGGATAGGGGCGTGGGGTAAAGGTTTAGGCTTATATACGTAATGGGCGGTTAGATCCTGGCCGTTGGATGAAGTGAGATCGATGGCCAGGATCTTTCACTTAATGGGGAACGACACCGTTTGGCCTTGGTTGGGGGTCGGTTTGAACCGGTTACTGGGTCGGGTTTGGAAACGGGTTGCTGAAAGGGATCTTGGACCGTTGGATTGGACTGGATGGAGGGCTCAGATCAAATGCCCTATGCGGCGTCGTTTGGGTAAGTGAATGACCTGATCTGGACCGTTCATTTGAATAAATCAATGGCTCAGGATGGGGATGCTGATACGGCGTCGTTTGGGGGCGTGCCTGGGAAGCCTGGGGACTGGGTTGTGGTAATTGGTTTGGGCCTGATTTTTCATTTAAATTTTGGCCCAAATCCGGTATTTTCCTTCTTTATAATTAGACAAAAATTCCTAAAAACCAAAATTAAACACACAAATATTAATTAATACCTAACAACAATTATCACATGAATTAAAACATCTAATAAAGTTACCATGACAACAAATAGAATAACAATGCATATTTTGTGATTTTCGCTTTCAAAACCAAATTATGGTTAATTAATTCGTAAATGTACCATTTTCCCTAAATGCATGCAACATGTATTTTTTATATTTTTTAACTATAGCAAGGCGGGCATTTACGGACAAAACAATTATCAAAATGTCACGCAAGTTCTCAAAATTGTACCCGAAGGTAACTTGTTTTATTTCTTTTCCGATTTCTTATGGAGTAGCTTCCGAGAAGCAAAAATCATGTGCTCACAGCTTGTATAAAGGTGTATAAAAGTGTATAATAGTGCATAGAAGACGTTTATACTCCCATATACACTATTATACAAAAATTGACTTCGTCTTCTTCTTTGAGCATCTTCTGAAATTTAACTAAAAACATTAGAAAAAAGAAATTAAAAAACTAAATCGTGAAGAGTCCCGAAAGTCACAAGGCTTTAGAACAAAGATATATTTAGTTTTTGCAGTAAGCTTTTCTTGTTGTAACATCAATGAAATGGGTAATTTGACCAACTACATTTAACTTTATAGCTTTTAGAAGTAGTAGCCTTATGAAAATAGATTTTGAAATAGGGGTTGTCAGCTGATGCTTTTGCTAGTACTTTCAAATATGTACAATATGAGATAGGTCGGGTAAAACTTAAAAATGTGGGCTATTTTTTGTTGTGATGTGAAATCACGTGTATTTTGTTGTAATCTCGCTAAGTTTATTGCATTATTTTATATATAACAGATTAGACATTTTAACAATCATGCGACTCTTAAATGACGTTTTTAAAAAATATCAAAATTTTACCCGAATTGTACGGAAGCCAAAGAGAAACTGAGATGATTGGGACAATTTAAAAAATTTAATTTTGATTATGCACATTAAAGTAGCGAAAAAATTGATATGGTATAATATTTTAAAAACAATCGGCGAAACCATAGCATTGACACTTCTAGATTAAACACTGAGGAGAAGTTCAATTTTCACTTTATTTTATAACTCTAATGGCATTATTTGGTTTGATATAAATATCTAGTACAAATAAGTATTTTTATAGTGACACCCAATTGATAGAAAAGAAAGTTATTATTCCTCATATTGCCTTAATATTATAGTCACTCTTGTCAAGATGATATCATGTGAGTAAAATAGATATGTTATCTCTTTCACTTTGTCTCTTTCTTTTACTTTCTTTTGTAGTAGAAGTTCATTTTAGTTATAATTGAAACTAATGTTACCATATTTATCCTCATAAACAACTGCCGTTAAGAGTTTTAGATCCTCAAGAAAAAGGAATTTAAGAGATCGTAAGCTACATTTAAGATTAGGGTTGTTGGGAAGCGTGTCGAACTAAATGAATGATATAATAATTTTAAGAGAAAATAATAAAAACTCGTAAAACAAGACAAGACAAGATTTACGTGGTTCAATAATTTTTACCTGCTCCATGGCCACACAAAGAATATTTTATTACTCTGAAAAGAAAGAAAGATTTGAGTGATGATTTACAATTGAGGAAAGGGATGCATATTTATAGGCAAATATCAGAATATGAACACTGCTTCTTTTCTTGCATGCGCTGACTCACACATTTTCTTTATTCCTTACACTGTGGATTTTGCTGATACTGATTTTTTTGTGCAGCATACATTTCCTTCTTTGCCTTTTGCATATTGTTCTCTTTCTTCATTAAGTATTTCTTTGACATTTTAATCTTTCTCTCACTATTCATTTTACACCTGGGTTTGTTCCTTTCAATCTCCCTTACAAACCCAGATACATCAAAAAAAATATTATATGTCTCTGTATGGCGCCTTCACATTATTAATTTTGAAGGACAATTGAGGCAATACACAACCTCAACTTATCAACACCAACTACTTTGGTTAACATCTCTGTCGGGTTCTTTGATCCTAGTATCTTTTTCAGGGACAGAGTTCCATCTTCTATCAACTCTCGGATATGATGATACTTCAGTTGGATGTGTTTCGATCTTGCATGAAATATTGTATTCTTGGCAAGATGAATTGCACTTTGGTTGTCACTAAAGAGTTCACAATCGTCCTGCTTCTTGCCCAACTCTTCCAGAAAGTTCTTAAGCCATATTATCTCTTTCGCAACTTTTGAGCTGCTTTAGTTGTAGATAGAGCAATACTTTTTTGAAGTTTGGACATCCAACTAACAACTGTACCACCCAAAGTGAACACGTTGCTTGTGATACTTTTTCGACCATTCAGATCACCACCTAGGTTTGCATCAGAAAACCCTTGTAAAATAATACTACTCTTTCTGAAGCAAAGTGCCATACCTGAAGTGTCTTTGATCGCAAGATCCATTTAACTCCTTCCCAATGTTGCTTTTCGGGATTTGACATGTAATGACTAACAACTCTGACTGCATAGGCTATGTCAGGTCTGATAAACACCATAACATACATCAAGCTTTCTACTGCTGAAGCATATAGTACCTTCGAAATATACCTTCTTTCTTCATATGTCTTTGGTAATTTCTCCTTAGACAGATTGAGGTGGCTTCCTAGTGGAGTGTTTCTAGTCTTCGCATCATAAAGACTGAACTTGCTTAGTTCGTTTTGTATGTACTTCTCTTGAGACAACCTTAAGGTTCCTTCAAACCTGTCTTTACTAATTCTCATCTCCAACATTTGTTTAGTTAGTCCTAGGTCTTTTATCAAACTCCTCCGCCAACTGTTGCTTAACCTTATTTGATTTCATTTATGCTAGATCCTACAATTAGAATATCATCAACGTACAACAGTAAAATGATATAGGATTTATAAATTTTTTTGATAGAACAAAAATGGTCTATGTCAAATCGCGTGAACACCATTATTATGCATGAATCCATCAAATTTCTTGTACCATTGTCGAGGAGCTTATTTCAAACCGTACAAACTCTTATTCAACTTACACACTGGTTTTCTTTACCAAAAACTTGAAAACCTTCAAGTTGCTTTATATAGATGTCTTCTTTAAGGTCACCATGCACGAAAACAGTTTTAACATCTAGCTGCTCCAAATGTAAATTTTCTGTAGCTACGATACTTAGCACCAACCTGATAGTAGTTAATTTGACTACAGAAGAGAAGATCTCGGTGTAGTCAATTCCTTCTTTCTGTTGAAATTCTTTTACTACTAATTGTACTTTGTATCTCTTCTTACCGTCATGCTCTTCCTTTACCTTGTACATCCACTTGTTCTGCAATACTTCTTTCCTTTTGGTAACTCTGTAAGTATCTATGTTTTATTCTTTTGAAGAGAATTCGTTTGTTCTTTCATGACTAGCTTCCACTTATCAGAGTTCATCACCTGCATTGCTTTAACAAAATACTTTGGTTCTCCAGCATCAGGAATTCATCTATCTGGAGCATTTGTGACTCTTTTAGATCTCCTTAATGTAGGTTCGGGAGTAACCGACCCTGAATTTGTTTTTAGTCCTGGCTTCAGATGTTGTTCTCCGTCTGATTCTATCTCTGGCTCTGGTTCTGATTCTGATCCAGATTCACCTTCTCGTTCTGCATCTTCAATATCAGAATTAGTTGTAATCTCTCTAGCCACTTCATTTTCTGAGATTTCTTCTAACTCAGCTGTTTCGGATGTCTGTCTGCTAGTGATGGTTAGTTCTACTCCAAGCTTGTCCTTGTACATCACATTTTCATTGAATGTGACATTCTTGTGTCTTAAGATCTTTCTATTATGATCATCCCAAAATCGATAACCAAAATTATCATTACCACAGACGATAAGGAAATATTTCTTGGTTTTAAGACCAAGCTTGCCTCTATCATTAAAGTTTACATGCACATAATTAACACAACCAAATATTTAAGATGTGAGAGAGTTACGTCCTTTCCTGTCCATACCTCCTAAGGAATTTCAAAATTTAGCGGTACAGAAGGTCCCCTGTTTATGAGGTAAGCTGCCGTGTGAACAGCCCCAGCCCAAAAATACTTCGGCAACCCAGAATATATTCTCATGCTTCTGGCTCGTTCATTCAGGGTTCTATTCATTCTCTCAGCAACGCCATTTTATTCAGGTGTTCCAGAAGCCGTCATGATCATTCTGATCCCATTCTCATAGCAAAATGCTTTGAACTCTTGACTATCATACTCTCCTCCATTGTCAGATTTTAGACATTTAAACTTTAAGCTTGTCTGATTTTCAACTTCAGCTTTCCATCTTTTAAAGGTAACAAATACATCAGATTTATTTTTCATAAAACAAACTCATACCTCTCTCGTGGAATCGTCAACGAAGGTGACATAATAGCGTGATCCTCCCAGAGAAGTTACAGGAGTTGGTCCCCATACATCCGTATGCACTAGTTCTAGCTTTTTTTTCTTTGGCGTACTTCCCGCCTTTGAGAAACTGACTCTCTTTTGTTTCCCATAAATGCAATCTTCACACAAACCTAATTCAACATGCTTTAGGTTTGCCAACTTTTCTTTGGATGCCAACAACTTCATTCCCTTCTCACTCATATGACTGAGCCTCTGGTGCCACAATGTTGTGTCACGATCATAGTCAACTATTGTTATAGTATCTCTCTGTATTGTGGTTGCATACAATGTTCCCTCCTTGAAGTCTCGTGCCACAACCTAATTTTCTTTGGTTATCTTCCACGATCCATTATCGAATACTGATGTGTATCATGCACTATCAATCTAACCCATAGATATTATATTTTTCTTGAGGCCAGAAATATGATAGACATTTTGCAATTTCCATCGAATATTGTTGTGTATCCTTCACTATCAATCTGACCCATAGATATTATATTTTTCTTGAGGCCAGGAACATGTCAGACATTTTGCAATTTTCATAGCGTCCCTTGTGAAATCTTTGTATGAACTTCACCTTTCCCGGCAATATCCAGAGGTTCGCCGTCTGCTAGATAAACCTTACCGAATTTTTTAGTAATATAATTATGCAATAATTCTTTGCATGAGGTAGAATGAAAGGATGAAACTGAGTCCAGAATCTGAGATTCGACTGGACTGTCTGCACAATAAATTAGTGCATCACCGACTCATTCAACAATTACTTTTGCTGAATTTTCATCCTTCTTCTTCTTTGGTTCTGTACACTGACTACTGCAGTGACCTTTTCATCGCAATTCCAATACAAGTAATATCTTTGCAATTTTTGGATTGTCCTCTTCTCCTTGACTTTGATCTGTCATGACCATGACTCTGTCCTCTTTGACTGCTTCTCCCCTGCTTTCGGTATTAAAAGCAGATCCTGGGAATCACTTGATTCTCTCCGGCGAATATCTTTGCTTAAAACCAAGTCTCTAATATCAACCAATTTGAGTTTGGTATTACCCGATGAATTGCGAACTGCAATTACTGTTGCAGACCAACTCTCCGGTAGAGATGATAATGGAATCAGTGCCTTGACTTCGTCGTCAAATGTTATATTAACAAAACTCAACTGAGTTAGTATTACATTAAACTCATTGATATGTTCCATAACATATCCACCTTCTGTTATTTGATAACGCCTTCATCAAGCTTGCAGTGATCTTCTCATTAATGACGTTAAACACTATATTTCGTGTTAGCGTCAAACGAATCACACCAAGAGCTTGGCGATCAAATAGATCCCAATCCGCTTTGGCCAAATTCTTTGGTTTTACCCTAGTCAGAGGTAAGAGTAATTTTTTTGGGTACAAATAATCCTTCATTTGCATTTTGTATAATCTAAAATCTTTACCATTGAACTTGTCAATCTTAATCTTCCCTTCTTCCAGTGCCATCTTAAAAATAAAAATATGTGAATAGTGCTTGTGAATAGTAACCACAAATACTAGTAAGGTAGACAATAATCGCTATTGGTGAATAGTACTATCACTATTAATGAATAATACTTTACTATTGTGAATAATGTTAGTATTAATGAGCAATAATATCGCACTAATCTTGTGAATAGTAAGCTGCACAAATACCGTTTTTTTCTACCAGAATCACACTGTTTGTGCTCAGATACCAATTGTGGGGAAGCGTGTCGGACTAAATGAAAGATATAATAGTTTATAGAGAAAAATAATAAAAACTCGTAAAACAAGACAAGACAAGACAAGATTTACGTGGTTTGACAATTTTTGCCTACTCCACGGCCACACAGAGAATATTTTATTACTCTAAAGAGAAAGAAGAAATTTGAGGGAAGTTTTACAATTGACGAAAGGGATGTCTACTTATAGGCAAATATCTGAATATGAACACTGTTTCTTTTCTTGCATGCGCCGATATTAACTTACACATTTTCTTCTTTCCTCACTCTGTGAATTTTGCTGTTGCTGACATTTGGTGCAGCATACATTTCCTTCTTTGCCTTTTGCATATTGTTCTTTTTCTTAATTAAATATTTCTATGATCTCTTTTTCTTTCTTTTACTATTCATTTTATAGCTGAGTTTGTTCCTTTCAAAGGTAACTATTAAAAGTTTGCTAACTATAGGGGTAATAGTATAACAATATGGGTATATTTATCAGAATAGTATAACAAAAGTAAAGAATAGACAATATCCAACTATAGAAAAGTATATTTGGCCCTTTTTCTTTATAAAAATGGATGGTAATATATTAATTTCCCATTTACGATTTGAATCAACTAATTTTTTATAGCTATTTTAAACACTAGTCTTAGGGTACGCGCTTTGTGCGTGTTCTACACGTGTCAATGAATATACAAATTTTAAAAATTAAGTAAATATTATTAAATAATATATTTTTCGTTACTGAACAATTATTAAAGGAAAAAATGTAAGTTCCTAAAATAATGAATGTTAATCTCACTAAGCTAGCTCAATAAAACAAAGAAATCATACTCCACATAAGTTTTATATGCCCTTATTATGATTTATGAGGTGTGAATATCTTATGAAAATTATTGTTATCTTTATTACCAAATATTATAAGCAAAATAACACAAAAATACTTTTACCACAATTATTTAATGATAACAAAACAAATTTAAAAATTTGAATCTTTTAGTATTGTAGAAATTTGTGAGTGATGAGGTAGAACTCCTCATAGAAAAATATTAATAAATAACCATAAAATTTTTAAGTAACTAATATTGAATTACAAAAATATATAATACTATATTGAAAAATATAGGAAATTATCATTTATTGGAATAAATATAAAAATAAAGAAAAATGATAACGACACTTCTTTTGAATACCTTTTGTCTTATGTTACATCCTTAATGCTTTAACTTAGCATGTTTAGCAATTTAATTTTTAATACTATATTATAATGGATTTTGCTCTATTTTCTTATTTCTTTCACGACCGTTCTAATGAAAATAAATTTATGTACCTTAAAAGTTTATCAACTTGACAAATAATTTTACTTACATAGTGATTTTGAAAAATATTGAATTGATTTTTTTTTTGCTAATTTATTAATGCAAAGACTTAATTATTTATTGAGATTTCATGCTTTTAAGATAGTATAGAAGATGCGGATTATTTTTGAACTTTTTTCTACTCGAACAATATATTATTCTCTTTATCAATTTGTATACTATTTATATAATGTCGTTCGTCTTTTTTACTCTTTAAAAATATATTTTATACAGGACAAAATAATAATTTGCTTATCTTCCTAATATTTAGGACTTCTAAATCAACTAAAATTTTATTTATTATATCTTTTCTTATTTGAATTCTGTAGAAAATAACTTTAATATTAACTAAAATTTATCTTACATAAATTATTTAATTTAATTATGACACAACTATAACTATACTTTTTGTAATATTTAGGAAAAAAGGAATAGAATAGGCGGATTATTTTCATAAACCTACGCTATCAATTTCCTTTCCACTGGATTATTTTAATTTGTTTGGCCAAAATCACTTAGCTTGAAAATTCACTTTAGTTGTACTATTCGTTTACCATTATTGCCGCTGAATCCTTTCCTTACAATATTTTCCAACGTGGTGAGTTATTCTATATATATATATATATATATATATATATATATATATATATATATATATAAAATTTAGTTGATTTAGAAGTCCTAAATATTAGGAAGATAAATAAATTATTATTTTGTCCAATATAAAATATATTTTAAAGGGTAAAAAAGATGAACGACATTTCGCTAAGGGCCTTCGTGCTTTTGATATAGTATACTAATTTTAGTATACGTGTGTTGCACGTATGTATAGTGTCTATTAATTAAAATATGTACACGACGTTAAAATAAACTACAATATTTTTTTAGATGATAAAAATAATTTTTCCCATAGTAATTGTATTAAATATCTTTTGAATATGCATTGAAGATGAATTTAGTTAAATTAGTTGTACATTATTTCGTAACTATACATATCTTATACTAATATTATTTACAAATATGTTAAATACCTGACATCTCTTTATAAATATATTTTGGCTTCTACTATTTCATCCTTATTTCTTAAAGTTTGCATTTAACCAATTTAATTCTTAATAATTTAATTAAATTTTATTTTATATTCTGATTTCTTTTACTGCTGATAGTCTTTTTCTAAAAAATAATTTATGTACTCTAAGATTTGTGTAAACTTAAAAAATAATTTTACTTATATGATGAATTTGAAAAGGAATAAAATTAGATTATTTTTCTAGTTAGTTAATCAAATCCGGGAAAAAAAAGTCAATTCAAATACTTAATTATCTTTTTTAATCACTAATCGAAATAATTTATTTTTTGAGGATTTAAATTATTAATATTAGCGCATAGCATAAAATAATTATTTAATTATAACTATATTTTTATCCAATAATTTTTTTTGTCAAATGATAAAAAATCAAACCTTTGCACTTTATGTTTGTCATAGTGTTAGTAATGACTTTTGCCAATCACCTCTCTCTCTCTCTCTATTATTAAATATTTTTGTAATTATTTTTTCTAATAATATTTTAAATCTATATAAATATTTATATTTAAGCAAATTATTGATCGATGAATAAAATTAATATCCAATGGACCAATCTCATATAAAATACTCATATCCTTTATAGGTTAAATACTGATTTGAATAAAGGACAAAACAAACTACTTCCTCTATCTTTAATTTTTTCTTTATTTTATTTTATTTACATAATAATTGTTCACCTAGAATTTAGCATGATTATACAATTGTTTTGAGTTAAAAAAGTTCAGTTGTATAAAATTCATATATAAGGTAAAACATATAAATATTTGGTGTTATTTAATTATACTTTAATTTTAAATTCATGTAAGATAAAACTTTAATAATTTTAAAGTCCTAAATATAAGGGCCTCTTACTTAATTTAAGTAAGGAAATGTATAATAAGTAATAAATTTTATTTAATTTCAAACTCCTAGATATTAGCTAGAAGAATAATCAAATGACTATTTTTAAAGGGTAAATAAGACGAACGATATTTCGTTAAGACCTTCGTGAACAAAATGCTTTTGAACTATATTTAAATACTTCAATCAAATTATACACATATGTTCATTTAGATGATGCAAATAAGTACAGTAGGAGGAAGAGAAATATGAAGTTGAAAGAAACTTGAAGATAATCAACTTCGAATTAGACACAATATAACTTACATGAACCTAAACTTCTTTAAATAGATTCATGTAATGAGTTGATAATTGCACTTAAGTGCTTAACCAACAAAGAAGTTAAAAAGAACACCAAAGGATATGGCGCAACAAATGAGCCTTCTCTTCCCTTAATTATAGGTCTCGGGTTTGAACCCTGGTTATGAAATTTTTTTTGATAGGGAACGCTTCCTCCGAATGGAGCCCTATGCGACACGAATCCGAATATATATAATCGGGCTCTAATACGGGTACCAGACACCAAGTAGGACAGAAAAAAATCTAAAAGAAAGCCTTCATGGATAATTGATAGGAGTAACGTAAATTTAGAAAGATTCCAAGTCTTAGAATAAAAAGGTAACCCACGACACTCTTTTGTTTTTAAAAATAACTTCTAAACCTAAATATTTTGAGAGTTTAATTTTTACTTGGATTTCACGATGACTGTAATATTTGTTATAAAGGAAACCTAAATAATAAATAATATAACATGTCAGAAATTAATAGACACGGGCTAATCAAACCAAATCCAAATACAATCACAAAGCAAATTACATTCTGATGACTTCACAGTTAATTAATAAGGAAAGTCTTAAAGCAAATTAATTGTGATGACTTCGTAATTAGTTCAAATAAGGAAAGTTTTTATAACCAAAATTTTAGCTGATTTTAAAATCTAAAATATTAAAAAAAAAGAAAAAGTTAAATGACAGTTTTATCCAGTGTAAACTCTATTTTTAAAGGATAAAAAAGGCGAACGACATTTCGCTAAGTGCCTTCATACTTTTGATATAGTACTAGTTTCTATGTACATGCGTTGCATGTATATTTCTCGCTAATTATTAAAAGATAAGGTAAAAAATGTTGTCTTCCTCCGGCTTTATATTAAAGATCAACCTTTTGCTTTAACTTTAAATAATATACATTGTTCACGTCATGTATCAAAATTGTGTTAATTATGATGACTTTAGAAAGACAGCGTAATTGTCAACCAAGCGATGATTTTAGATAGACAACGTCATTTTGCTCTTCTTTGTCAAGTCTTCTTCTACGTCAAATTTCTTTTTTATGATATTTTTATTTGTCGTTCTGAATAAAAGCAGAAAAATTCAAGTTTATATTAAAAAACAACTTTATTACTATCTAACTTTAAACAATATATAGGCGTTTTTTCATGGCATGTATCAAAATATGCCAATTAAGCATTGATCTTAGAAAGGTGGCCATGTCACTTTACCCTTTTGATTATTAAGTTATTCTCTCACATGTCTGATGTATATAGCGAGCCAAAAGTTCAATTTCATACAACTTATGTTAGTTGCGAACGTATACTATTTGAGGAATTGCGACAAAAAGTGAGGAAAGAGACGATTTAAATGTATATAAAATTCTAAACTTATCAAAAATTTAAACAGAAAGAAGAACTGTGAATCCAATATAAAAAATTTGACCTTATATATCAAGTGAGAAAATATTCATAACCTTAAGAATAAAAGGAAAAAAAAAAGTAAGAAAATCAAACAAAAGAAAGTTCGACAGTCTGACACATTTACTAAGTTTTAGTAAGCTTCATACACAGTTGATAAGAGCACGAATGCTCTTACCTTGAGAATTATCCTGTGGTCCAAACAAGTTAAAAGGTTTTAGAAAATCACGTTCTCTTGTAGAAATTACGAAGCAAAATTTAACAAACTCATACTTAAGTGATAAATATAACTTAAAGCTTCTCCTTAGAATTTAATTGGGCCAATAAATATACTCATGAGACAATGCTATGAATTCCTATCCAAATTGAGAGTCATTAGCAAAAATTTTCCTTTGCAAACAATAAAAAAAAGTAGAATATATGTTGCGGAAGCCAAATGTATATAGTGTGAATAAGTCACAACTACTATACCAAAAATTATGACAGCCACCAAATAATAAATAAGACAATAAAGCAACAATAAAGGGAACACCAGAATTTACGAGGTTCGGCTAATTTTGCCTACTCCTCGGACACAACCAATATTTTATTCCACTCCAAAAATACAAGTGAAATAATACTAAAGAGAGAAGATACAAATGCCTTAAACAGATGAGAAGGCAAATGAGAGGTGTGTCTCAATCCTAAACATTAGGCCTTCTTTTATAGGGGAAAAATCCCCTCCAAACTTAACTCCCAACCAATGTGGGACTTTGGCATTTTGCCAAACTTCAACAAATCTCCACCTTGACAAAATTCCACATCTTCAATTCTTTCTCAATAACAAATTTTGGTTGTGTCTTCATCTTCAATCTTCAGTGTTCAACAATGTTGATCAAATTCAAACAATGTTGAAACTTGATCGTAGTCACTACTTTTGTCAGCATATCAGCAGGATTCTCTGTAGTATGAATTTTCTTCATCGTGACTCCACCTTCTTCTATGATTTCTCGTACAAAATGATACCGAACATCAATGTGCTTCGTCCTTGCATGATAAACTTGGTTCTTCGCTAATTGAATAGCACTTTGACTATCACAAAAAATTGTGATACCTTTTTGTTCAACACCAAGCTCCTTTAGCAATCCTTGAAGCCAAATTGCCTCCTTCACAGCCTCTGTAATAGCCATATACTCTGCCTCTGTTGTAGACAAAGCAACTGTTGACTGCAAAGTAGACTTCCAACTAACTGGTGCCTTTGCAAAAGTAAACACATAACCAGTAGTTGATCTTCGTTTGTCCAGATCACCCGCAAAATCTGAATCACAATATCCAACTACAGACTGATTGTCTTCCTACTCAAAAACTAACCCAACATCTACAGTATTATGAATATACCGTAGAATCCACTTCACAGCTTGCCAATGCTCATTTCCTGGATACTGCATATATTTGCTAATAACTCCAACAGCTTGTGAAATGTCAGGTCTCGTACAGACCATTGCATACATCAAGCTACCAACAGCATTTGCGTATGGTACCTTTGACATATACTCTCGTTCAGCTTCATCCTTTGGCGACATAGTAGTACTTAGCTTAAAATGGGGAGCAAGTGGAGTACTAACTGGCTTAGTCTTGTCATCTATGCCAAAACGTTGTAGTACTCTCTTCAAATATTCTTTCTGAGATAAACAGAGTTTCTTTGAACGTCTATCTCTAATTATCTCCATGCCAAGAATTTTCTTTGCCTCACCCAGATCCTTCATCTCGAACTCCTTCTTCAGTTGAATCTTCAACTTATCAATTTCTTCCGAATTCTTGGAAGCTATCAACATATCATCAACATATAGGAGAAGATATACAAAGGAACCATCTTTAAGCTTGTGC
This sequence comes from Nicotiana sylvestris, assembly GCF_000393655.2. Taxonomy (NCBI): domain Eukaryota; kingdom Viridiplantae; phylum Streptophyta; class Magnoliopsida; order Solanales; family Solanaceae; genus Nicotiana; species Nicotiana sylvestris. The sequence continues at coordinate 56,726,912 of NC_091065.1, forward strand.
AAATACACACAATGATCGTATTTGCTTCTCTTGTACCCTTGCCGTAACATAAACTCGTCAAATCGCTTGTACCATTGTCTAGAAGATTGTTTCAATCCGTACAATGATTTTTCAAGTTTGCACACCATATTTTCTTTTCCAGCAACTTTGAATCCTTCTGGCTGAGTCATGTAGATTTCCTCCTCCAAGTTTCCATGTAAAAACGCAGTTTTTACATCCATCTGAACTAGTTCCAAATCCAATTGTGCTACCAAAGCCAACATAATTCTAATGGAGGAATGTTTTACAACTGGAGAAAACACTTCATTGTAATCAATTCCCTCCTTTTGAGCATATCCTTTGGCCACCAATCTTGCTTTGTAGCGAACATCTACTTGGTTAGGAAATCCTTCCTTCTTTGCAAATACCCATTTGCACCCAATTGCTTTCTTTCCCTTCGGGAGATTGGCCAATCTCCATGTATGATTCTGATGAAGGGACTGTATTTCATCATTCATGGCAATCCTCCACTTATCTTCTTCTGAACTTTGGACAGCGTCTTTATAAGTGGTAGGAACATCATCAGCTACAATTGAGGTTGCACAAGCAACCGTCTCTATGAGACGAACAGGTTTCGTTATTGTTCTTTTTGGCCTGCTGGTTGCTATTGATTCAAGTTGTTGTTGAGGTTCCTGAGTTGGAATCTCCTCTACTGGCTCTCCTTCCAGAGGGTAATCTTCATTTGTTTCCTCCTCTGCTTCTTGTGTAGGAAAAATAAATTTTCCCTCAAACTCCACCTGCTTAGAAGCACCTTCATTTTGTTTGGTATCTTCTGTTACCTTATTTACCATAGCAGATTCATCAAAGGTAACATCCCTGCTGAATATTACTTTCTTTGTCATAGGACACCATAAGCGATATCCTTTGACTCCAGAAGTAATTCCCATAAAAATAGCCTTCTTTGCCCTTGGATCCAATTTTGACTCCGTCACATGATAATATGCAGTTGAGCCAAACACGTGCAAAGAGTTATAATCTACAGCAGGTTTTCCGTACCATTTTTCAAATGGTGTTTTGCCATCAATAGCAGCAGATGGTAGACGATTAATGAGGTGACATGCATATGTAATTGCCTCAGCCCAAAATTCTTTGCCCAAGCCAGCATTGGACAACATACACCGTACCTTCTCCAGCAAGGTCCGGTTCATACGTTCTGCCACTCCATTCTGTTGTGGTGTATGTCTAACAGTGAAGTGTCGGACGATGCCATCATTTTCACAGACCTTATTGAAATGATCATTTTTGTATTCACCTCCATTGTCTGTGCGAATACACTTGATCCTCCTGCCTGTTTGATTCTCCACCATCGTCTTCCATTTGAGAAAAATTCCCAGCACTTCATCTTTGTTTTTCATTGTATACACCCACACTCTTCGAGAAAAATCATCAACAAAGGTTACAAAATAGTGCTTCCCACCCAATGAAGGTGTTTTGGAAGGACCCCAAACATCAGAGTGTACATAATCCAAAATGCCTTTAGTATTATGGATCGCTGTACCAAATTTAACCCTTGTCTGTTTCCCTTTGACACAATGCTCACAAAACTCCAAGTTGCAAGCCTTTACTCCTTTTAACAATCCTTGATCTGATAGAGTTTTCAAGGATTTTCCTCCAGCATGTCCCAAGCGCATGTGTCATAGCTTGGTTGCTTCTGCCTCTTTGTCGTCACTGGATGTCACTGTCGCTGTCCCAATAACTATACTGCCACGATAGCGGTACATATTATTATTCTTCCGATTAGCCTTCATTACCACTAGTGCACCGGAGCATACTCTCATCACTCCATTTTCTGCAATGATTTTGAACTCTTTTGATTCTAGGGCTCCTACAGAGATGAGATTCTTCTTCAAATCCGGTACAAATCGAACATCTGTTAATGTTCTGATCATTCCATCATGGTTCCTTAATCGTATTGAACCAATGCCATATGAGGTAAGAGGGCTGTTATCCGCTGTGTGGATGACTCCATATTCTCCTTCTTGAAATTCCACAAACCAGTCCCTATTGGGACACATATGATAGCTACAAGCCGAGTCCATCAACCATATGTCTGATGATGTTGATGACTCTGTTGTAACTAATGAGAAGTCTGAATCATCACAATCAGCTACATTTGAATCCATAATGGCCTTTCCATTGTTATGTTTGGCCTTATTCTTCAACTTCGGACAGTCTTTCTTCCAGTGCCCTTTTTCTCGACAAAAGGCACATTCATCTTTGCTGGGTCTGGATCTTGACTTGGATCTTCCCTTCTTTGTCCTCGTTTGATTTTGAGGACGACCCCTCACAAATAGTGCTTCTCCTTCTCCGCCCTTCTGTTTTTCTCGCTTTCTTTGTTCATAGCTGTACAAAGCCGAACAAACTTCTCTGAGAGAAACTTCGTCATTTCCATGGAGTAGAGTAGTTTCAAGGTGCTCGTACTCATCAGGAAGTGACGCCAACAACATCAAGGCCAAGTCACCATCATCATAAGTTGTATCCATATTTTGCAAATCTGTGACCAACTTATTGAAACTGGTGATATGTTCATTCATCGTGGTACCAGGAACATAGGTGAAGTGAAACAGTCTCTTCTTCATGTACAATTTATTTTGACTGTTTTTCTTCAAAAATTTATCCTCCAGTGCTTTCCATAATTTACTTGCAGAAGTTTCCTTTGTGTATGGATATTTCTGCTCTCTAGCAAGGTAGGATCGAATGGTACCGCAAGCAACACGGTTGATAATTCTCCAATCTTCTTCTCCAATAACATCTGGTTTCTTTTCTTCAATGGCCAGATCTAGCCCTTGTTGAAAAAGGACATCTAGAACCTCGCCTTGCCACATCCCAAAATGTCCGGACCCGTCAAATATTTCGACCGCAAATTTCGCATTTGACACAATTCTTGTCATAAGCGAAGATGCCAATGATGACGTATTGTTGACACTTGATGTAGATTCTTCTTGTTTATTGTCTCCCATCTTTGACACAAATATTATTTAATAGCTGACGACACAAATCAAGATTATTTCCTTTCTGGTGTGGAAGATCAGACTAAGCTGCAACCACAGAGCATACTCAGACAGAACCTTGACTCAGTTACCAAGATAAATCTTTTCTGATGTGGAAGATCAGACTATGCTGCAACCACAGAGCATACTTAGACAGTACCTTGGCTCTGATACCAATTGTTGCGGAAGCCAAATGTATATAGTGTGAATAAGTCACAACTACTATACCAAAAATTATGACAGCCACCAAATAATAAATAAGACAATAAAGCAACAATAAAGGGAACACCAGAATTTACGAGGTTCGGCTAATTTTGCCTACTCCTCGGACACAACCAATATTTTATTCCACTCCAAAAATACAAGTGAAATAATACTAAAGAGAGAAGATACAAATGCCTTAAGAAGATAAGAAGGCAAATGAGAGGTGTGTCTAAATCCTAAACATTAGGCCTTCTTTTATAGGGGGAAAAATCTCCCCAACTCTTCTCCCAACCAACGTGGGACTTTGGCATTTTGCCAAACTTCAACAATATATAACAACTTATAAGGATATGATGTGAGAATAAACGATGTTGGAATCCAATTCATGTCTTATATTAGTAAAATTTTACTAATAGAGACATTCATATAACTATCAATTAACGAAATATTATGCTAAAACACAAAGGTGTATATCAAGAACCAATACAATATAAATAAATAACACCAATAATCTATAAAAGAGAATTTATCATACTTTTCATACCTCTGAGTACCCTTAACTGCATGCTCTCAATAACCTATAGATTTTAAGAAGTTGAGATAGTCCAAAATTGTTATCTTAACGGACATTATTTGAAAAAGAAATTACTATAATTTGGGAGTACGCAAATACAGTGACAATATAAAAAATATCAGCAAACTTTGATTCAGACATATTCTGTACCGATAAAAAAGAAGAAGAAACTTATATAATGACACACGTTTTCTTATATTCTAAAAATTTAAAACATAAATACTTTTAAAAGGAAGTTTAAGGGTCCTACCTTTATTGAGATTCAAGAAGATGAAAAAAAGGTTGGTTTCTGCATTTGTTCAAGCTGGGAAGGCCTAAAATTCTCTCATACAATTAATTTATCAATTACGCATATTTGATTCATATTACAATTAGAACTGAAGCAACTTCGTAGGAGTTTAAGCATTTGTGTATGTTTACTGCCTTGCTATTTGACTCATCTTACAATTAGAACTAATATTGTAGTTTAACTGCAAAAGAATTTTGGGTAATATTATTTTGAATATTTACAATTACATCTACCTTTAACTTGCTTCATTATACAAATATTTTAGGGTATAAAAATCAATCAATATTTCAAGAATATTTTTGTCGTTCAACGTTTAGCATAAATTATTCGTGCTTTTATAATAATATAGATAGATAAAAATTTCGGATTATCTATCAATTGTCGTATAAAAATACCGTCAGACAAATAAATGTTTTAACAAACTGAACCAAGAGAGAAATTTGAATGAAAGAATTTTGAACGCCGAGAAGTTAAGAATTTTGGGACAAGGTGACAAACTGAACCAAGAGAGAAATTTGAACGCGAAGGAGTTAAGAATAAGGCGGTGCATGACATACGTGTCACAATATTTCCACAGCCACCGCTCTCCAACTTGAATTAATTATTAACACAAATATTTCGCTAGTCACGCATAGTTGTTCTGTTCGTTCCCAAAGTAAAATAAAGAGCGGAAAAGCAACCACAATTTGATCTTCCATTGAAAGTGGTTATGGTGATTCAATGCAATATTGGCCGATCGGCGATACAAATTGCCTCTGCCTTCCGCCACTGCCACATTTCTTATCATCTGGCATGTTGTGTGGGAGTGATGAGAGCTTTCTCCACTGCAACAGAAAACAGAAGCAGCAGCGCTCATAATAATAAGGTGTCGAATAAGCCACCAATATGCACCGCCGACGAGCTCCACTACGTCTCCCTTAATGCTTCTGATTGGAGACTTGCTCTCTGGCGCTACCTTCCTCCTCCCCAGGTTCATATCATTTGCAATCTACTCACGGTTATAAGTGTAATTTTTTTCTATTATCAAAATTACAGATAAAATGTGCACTAAAATCAAATAAGGTAAGTAATATCTGATAATTTAAGAATACTTTATGTTTGTGTGTATTAAGTTAAATCCAATAAACATATGCCTATTTTGGTAAATTATGGAGCTTAATTATATAGCTTTACTGCATGCATTTTCCGTTGAAGAATTTGTACGAATTAATTTTAATGACAATTACAGGCTCCAAGGAGAAATCATCCGCTTCTGCTGTTGTCTGGCGTAGGGACTAATGCCATTGGATATGATCTTTCGCCTGAGGTAGCTAATTCACTAACTATGTATATTTGTTAGTGATTAATGCTCTAATCTTTGCTTGCGTTTCATTAATTTGTAAATGAACTGGAAAATCTTGAGCGGTAATTCATTGCTAGTAATGTTCTACAGGCCATAAAGACAGCGTGTGTGTACATATCATCACTCATTATAAGTGAAATAGCGTTTACTCATGGGGATATGAGACAATTTATGGAGGTTTCCGTGTTCTGATTAGATTTGCCATTACCATTAGAGCTACCGAGTTCAACCAAACCTCGTAGCTTTGGCTCAGACCCTATATATGTGTTAAGAAATCTACTACATATGTACAAATATTACATTTCGAGCCCACTAACTCAAGTGATTAGTGGGTTCGATCAGTGACATCCGGAACCCATAACGTACAAATCCTGGGTCCGCTTCTTCCAATATCCTAGTCAATATCCTAGTAATTATATATTGCACACACTGCTTGCACTGTGATCTCCTTTTTGAATTTCTAGCTGACTTCTAGGGAATGGTCATTCAACTAGTAAACACAGTATCTAATGTAGTTTCCTTAAACTGTAGAGCTATGAAGGGCTTTTCCATCTGGGACTACTTGGTCCCATTTTTCGTACATTTCTGGCAACACTAACTCTCTCTGCCGGAAAGATATTGGTATAAATACTGAGGGTCATCACGTTCACAGCCAATTTTTATTGGAATTTGGATAACTTACGTATTTCAAAATTGCATAAAATCATTGTAAAATCATGGTTAAAGGAAAGTCTTGGTTAAAGGAAAAAAACTATCATGTTTAGTTTTTTCACCCCAAAAAGTTGACGTTCCTTTTACCTTTAATTGAAATCTGCTCCATTCAGTAATTCATGTGCTGCTACGGATAAATTGTTTTTCTATGCAAGTTTCTTGATCTCAGAATGATGGTTCCTGCTGAATGCTTTTTTTTTTTTTTGAGCCGAGGGTCTCCTAGAAACAGCCTCTCTACCCTTCGGGGTAGGGGTAAGGTCTGCGTACATATTACCCTTCCCAGACCCCACTTGCGGGATTATACTGGGTTGTTGTTGTTGTTGTTATTTATGGTATCTCAATTTTGATGCACGTCACTGCTAACTATGTCCTGTTAGCATGTCCTTACGCCAAATGTTTCTGTTTGCTTGAGCTGACACTTCTGAAGCATGCGACTTTGATGCATGTTATGTGCTAACTATTTGATGTTTATAGTAAACAACGTGCCATAATTTCAGTTGGAGTATTTCATTATTTTTAATAATATCACTTTCAGGCATCTTATCTATCTCCGAAAGGCTTCTCACTAACTTTCCACTGGTGCAAGTTAGTGCACCTAGCTTCTGATTGGTGTTTGAGTTCTAGAGGGTATCGTTGGATCTTGCAAATACCTTTGAGATATAGATTATGTAGTTGCACCACAGATGTCCTATTCAATAATTCTTGAATCTGTTCTTAAGAAATTAAATCATGTCTTTATTTGTTTATTTATTTATTTGTTTGTTTATTGTGATTTTGCAGTCATCATTTGCTCGCTACATGTGTAATCAAGGATTTGATACTTGGATTCTTGAAGTTCGTGGGACTGGGTTGAGCGTGCAGGAATCAGATTCCAAAATTATTGAGAAGTCTGCGCACACAGCATCTAATGAGATGGAAGCTGTCACTGATAATGCTAATGATAGAGGTCTTTCTGCATCACAGCAGTCCACAGATATCCAGGGCGCCTCAGAAAAGCATGATGCAGCCTTGGTCAAAGAAGAGCCCACTGTGGTTTCAACAGTATGGGATGAGTCACGAGTGGTGACCAAACTTACACAAGCTTTTATGTGCTTATCAGAGAGAGTCTCTGGCTTTGTCAGTGGAAGTCAGTCGAAGATTGTCTCTGCTAGACTTGTTCATCAAATATCAAAATTAGAGGATTCTTTTCTTTACAAACGGGTTAACGCAATAAGGAAGAAATTGTTAAGTTTGCTGGAGACGAGGGAGAAATCAGCTGTCCTCACTAGCCAAGCCGGGGAGCTGAGCAAAAAGCTAGTAAATATCTTTGAAGAAGGTCAACGTTCTGTTTCATCCCCATTATTTGATCTGCAAGAGCGTCTAACAACTAGAATAGGAGCTTTTCAGGAACAGCTTGGCTTAATCCTCAAGTATGATTGGGACTTCGATCATTACCTGGAAGAGGATGTCCCTGCTGCGGTGAGGTGATACTTTTCCATGTTAAGGGCTGTAAAAGCTTAATCTCCTTGAAATCACACTATCTGAATTTGAATTTTGAAACTTATAGATCTCGTCATTTTATCTTAATCTTCTCTTATATACTGACGAGTGATTGATAATTTTTATATTTTTTTCATTTTAGATGGAATATATAAAGGTCCAAACTAGACCAAAGGATGATAAACTACTCGCAATTGGACATTCTATGGGAGGAATATTACTGTATGCCAGGCTATCATGGTGTGGTAAGATGAGATCTAATTTTATAGAGCTCTGGCTGTTAGGCTGGTGATATGGTAGAATGAGCACTTTAAGCAAATAACTACATTATCATTCATGTGTCTTGTACCCGTGGCAAGGAGAACATGTTGGAGTTTGAAATTGGAAAAATAAACTATATTTACTATCCAGCTTCTTGATATCTAGGTGCTTCGTGTAGACATGTTACTTTGGTTCTTCAGTTCCCGTCCCCCATCATATCACTGTTGCAAGCATGTATCCCTAATGGCATTACCGTCCGGTGACCATGCTTGTTTAATAATAGTTGGGGAATGCTCCAATAGGCTCAAAGAATCCCTTGGTTGGGATATCTATTTTTGTTGATGGCGTTTGATCTGTTTTATTGTTGGCTAAATCAAAACTGTGGTGCACTCATTAGATGCTCTTGTACTTCCAAATTCATAGCTGGTAATGTTAATGGGCTTGATGTTATTATTTAAGCTTCCAAAAGAGCGCGACAAAAATGAATGCCTATTTGCCTTTCCTGGTATAATTTAAAGTTTTCTCTGTGCTATATTAGATCTAGTTAATAGGTTATTAGGTCTTTCTTCTGTGTCAGCAAATTGATAGACACAACTAAAATAAGGATAATCTGGTGTGGTTGATAATTCTCTCTGGACATTGGTGTATAGTGGTATACCTGCGCTCTTGTAGTGACTGAATGTTCTTTGTGTCTAATAAGGTTTACTCTCGGGACCACTCTCATTCCCCGTAATAATTTACTGAAACCATTTGTATCTTTTTTGCCACCGCGAGTTAACCTTGGGGCATTCTCTTCATTTCATTATTGACCATCAATGGGATGCCATCTATATTTCTCTATTTCCAAATACTGATGCAGCTACTTGTTGACTAAATCTAAATGAGTTCTTAAACTGGAACTTATACATAAGGTAAGAAGTTTCTACTAAGAGAGTGCTTCAGTCGTGGTTGTAAGAACCACTTAAGGGTATTATTCTTCCTAGACACGGAGAACGCTGGGATCATTCACATTCATGAGAAATTTGAGCTGGCAATTAACCAGCTCTTGAGATTGTCAAAATTGTAGGCTATGTGGAAGGCTATCATCATCTCTCCATGTATTGCAGTTAGAATAGCTTGGATGATGTGTATTCTATGGAACTTGGTTCTGTTCTCAGATGTAAAATCCCTTTCATTAGTTTGTTGTTTTATATGGATTAGCCAACTAGGGAGATTTGGCAACATAAGGTATATTTTCCTTTAATTAAGTCACGGCTGTGATAAAGCTGGTGCTTCAGAATAGTATCATGTGACAAGTTATCCTGTCAAAATTGTGCCAATTTTCATATTCTACATTTTAGTCCCCAAACTTCCTATTGCAAGACTGATTCTACCTATCTCGTTCAATGTAACGAGTGTTAGTGAGAGCAATTCGAAGAAATGTCTTTAGACCATAAAAAATTCTCAATTAAATTCTTAATATCATGAGATCTCTGTTAATTGAATACCATGAAGAAATGGAATATATGGGAAGTTTAAGTCACTGATGCATTTTCTTTTATGATAAGTCCTGTTTCTGGTTTACCTTTTTAGTTTTCATTTGGTTTCGCAGCTTCCCTATGAATTCGAACACTTTCTTATTTAAGTTTCGCGTATTCCTTCTTTACAGGGATGTAGGGAGCTGCATTTTTAATACATATTAATGGGCTTTTTGTCAATGGATCTTTCATTTAAGTTTTCTGAATTTATCAGGGTAAAACTAGATACGTAGTTCATTTTCTTCCTTTTTTCTCTCACTTTATGAATGAAGGTTTGGAAGGGAGAGAGCCGGGATTAGCTGCTGTTGTTACTTTAGCTTCATCTCTTGATTACACATCATCTAAGTCCGCACTCAAACTGCTTCTACCCCTTGTAAGCTGGAAATTATATGTCTCAACACTTCTTTAGCTTCATTTGCTGTCTTCCGGTCTGAGTAGTCTTAGAGCTGTTTATCTTGCTACAGGCTGATCCTGCTCAGGTTCTCAACGTTCCTGTCATTCCTCTACGGACATTACTGGCTGCTTCTTATCCTCTTTCATCTCGCGCTCCTTATGTCTTGGCTTGGCTTAATGAAATGATATCTGCCACAAACATGATGCATCCAGACTCGCTGAAAAAGCTTGTGCAGAACAGCTTTTGTAAGTATTGGCATAACTATAAAAACAGCTTTTGTGCTTTAATTCATATCAAATTTGCATGAATTTTTATTTTTAGGTCTTCTTGTTTATTGGTATAGAGAATCTGCTTGATATCTTTTGAACAAGAGTTTTGGGGCAATAGAGAAAAGACATACATGATCTAGAGGATCATTCTAGTGGTACTCTATGAGGCTCGCAGTTCGTGTTGCTAGTGTTTGTCAGACCATTGCTGCATCAGTAATGAACTATCCTAGTAATCCATTGTCACCCAAAACAAATCCTCTCTTTGTCAATCTGTTGCACATATCAAATATTTATTTAGGCTTCTATTGATGAGCTATGACTTGTCTCTTCATGAATTATAATGTGTTTGATGCTCGTGCAGTTCTGTTTAATAGATGATAATTAGGTTTGTGATAATGTTTTCAAGAAATTACTGGACAACTTGTCCTGTTTATAATTTGTAGAGATTTGGGAGCTTTGATGATCTTCCAACAGAAGTTTTTGTGTGAATTCAGGGCCATTTCTTCCTATCAACATGTGTTGATTAGGGGTTCCATACAAATCTTTTCCTACAAATTTGCTGATAGATCTTCCTGCAGGCAATATTCCTGCTAAACTTCTTTTGCAGTTGGCTACAGCTTTTCAGGAGCAAGGGCTCCGTGATAGAAGTGGTAAAATTTACTACAAGGATCACCTTCACAAAAGTAGTGTGCCTGTCTTGGCTCTTGCTGGAGATCTAGACCAGATTTGCCCACCGGAAGCTGTATATGGTACTATGTTTTTTGGTACTTCCTGTTGTTGTTGTTGTTGTTGTTGTTTTTTGGTACTTCCATGCAAATCCTCTGTATGACGTTTAGAACTTTCTAAGATTTCTTCCTATAAATCACGATTCAAGCAGAAACGGTGAAGCTTATTCCTGAGAACTTGGTGACCTACAAAGTGTTTGGGGATGCTGATGGGCCACATTATGCTCATTATGACTTGGTGGGAGGACACATGGTATGTCTGATAAGAATTTTTAGCCTCTTTTGAATATAGAGAAAAATGGTAATAAAGATAGAGGAGAAGGAGAATGTCTTAATTTGTGTAGGATTCACATTTCATGTTTTCTTGTACCTTCTTTTCTAGTACTAGTGTATTTAGAGTCCTAAATACAAGTTTAGATAGGGAATACTACTCTATTGGAGTTTCCACACATGCTCACAACTCTCAGGGATGTGGTGTTTTGATTACCCCCTTTAGTAATATAATATTCGGGTCCTGATACTGCAGGCCACAGAACAATTGTATCCCTGCGTAGTCCAATTTTTAAGCCGATATGATGGGACCAGCTAGTAGATGTATATGTATTCACAATCATTCTTTGGATGCTGAGCTTCATGTCATCAGCCAGCATGTTTGTTACTCATCTCGTGCTCGTTTATCATCACTACTCATATCCGAATGATGCTATAAACAAGTGAGATTTGGCTATACTACATGATTTGCTGACCTCTTCATTGCAATGTGCCACATCGGTGAGAGGGTCCATTATTGTATTCCCTCTATTTGCGAGGTGAAATCTTAATTGTAATTATGAACCTTCTCTGTTTTTTTTAGGGGACGTGTGATGCGTGGAACCTGGGGAGAGCTCATGCACAGGAAGGAATTTGACAAATGTGGTTTACATCAACCTTGTAATATCCTTGTTTCTGGTTGCTTCTGATCGGAGTTTTTACAGGCTTCTTTCTTTTATCCTTTATCTACATTCCACTTATTTTCCATCTATTATTTGGTTTATTTGTTTTCCCATATCTAGTTAGAGACGAGGCCAAGATTTGAAGTGAGTTCTTCTAAATCTTTTAAGTTTACTAGGTTTTAAGTTAATAATTTATACATTCAATGAATTTCTTAAGACAAACAAGGTATTGGACCAAATAGTCGAATCCGTAAAGATCTTTTTCGATAAAAGTTGCACTCTCAACAGAAAAGGGCCAACAATGCTCTGAGTCAATTTGGATTTGCTTATATATGTTCATTGATAACCTAAACAATTGTTGATGAAGGCTAAACAATTGTTTAGGGATGTTCAAATACATCCCTAAACAATTGTTGATGAAGGCTAACGGTGAAGGCACATCTGAGTATATTTGGACCTTTTTTTTACCATGTGCACAAAACGTACAACACCTGTTCTTATCTGTACGGCTTATCGTTTGATTAGTTTTAAAGGTCAGATAAAGAAATGATATTATCTCATCTTTAGAAGATCAAGACAATTTCAAAACCTAAAAGTTACTTGAAAACGGAGAGCAAACTGTACCTTCTTACATTTCAAAAATTGGACATATCAGGTTACCCAGAAAGATTTTGCAACCTTGATGTAATGTGATCAATTTGATTCTCAAAATCTACAAGAGCCGCAGACTTGGCGCTAGGTCAAATAGTTTGTATAATATTTGGAAAGAATTATCAACACCGTTCTAAGAATAAAATAACGATTCTAAAACACCAAGTATTGAGTAAATTACTTTTAGTATTTGATGGAGTATAAATATTTTATTGAACTCATAGGAAAAGTCCCTATATATAACAACACATCCGGTATATTCTCACAAGTGGATTTAGGAAGGGTAGTGTGTAAGTAGACTTTACCTCTATTTAATGAAGGTAGATGGATCGTTTCCAATAGACCCTCTCAAAAAAGATGAGAAAGAGGAAGAAGAAGAAGAAAAAGAAAGAAAAGGAAGAGAGAAAAAAAGGAGAAAGAAAAGAATAAGCAGTCAAGGAAATACAATAACTGAAACGAACTGAACAACATGACATGATTTAGATTTAAGAATATAAGGTGCATAAGTGCTACTAATGCTACTAGATAGAATAGGAGAAACTATCAATTACCTAATGTGACGATCCGATAGGTCGTTTTGAGTTCTAGCCCTAATTTTCGTGTTTCGAAACCTCAATTAACTCCGTTTAGCGTTTCTCGATTTGCATGCGCAGTCCTTGTCTTTTTTCAAAGATTTTATATGAAAATTTGAAGAAAAAAATGATTTTTAACTTTAAAAATGACTTGAGTTGACTACAGTCAATATTTTGTGTAAACAATCTTGGATCGGTATTTTGACGATCCCAGTGGGTTCGTATCGTGATTTGGACTTGGGCATAAGCCCGGAATCGAATTTGGAAGTCCTTAATTTGATTTGACTTGATTTGTCGAAAACTAGTATTTTGAAGGTTTAAAGATTTCCTAGGTTTGACCGTAAGTTGACTTTATGGTTATCGGGTTATTTTGGTTTCGGGACTTGGAATAAGTTCATTTTACTATTTAAGACTTGCCTGCTAAATTTAGTGCAAAACGGAGTTGATTTGATAGGATTCAGGTTGTGAATTTTAAACTTCTTGAGTTTCTTTGAAAATTTCATGCATTTTGATGTCCGATTCGTAGTTTTAAGTGTTATTTTAGTGTTTTGATCACGCGAACGAATTCGTATAATGTTATTACACTTGTGTGCAAGTTTGCTTTGGAGCCCGAAGGGCTGGGATGAGTTTATGATAGATTATGCACCATTTGAACTAGGAAAAAATTGCTCGTTCAGCTAGTTGTTGATATCTGGTGTCTTGTGCTTCGCGATCGCGAAGGGGAAGTTGAACCGGGGGTGGAATTCTTCTATGCGAACCCAGGGAAGCGGTCGCAAACACGTAGCAGTAGAGGGCTTACCCTTCGCAAACGCGACCTTTCCCTCGTGAACGCGATGGGTTAATGGGTCTGGGAGGCAGGCTGGGTATAATCTACGCGAACGCGAGCCTAGGCTCACGAATGCGAAGGCCAGGTGGGTGACACCATCGCGAACGTGAAGGCTATTTGGGCCGTTGTGCTTCGCGATCGCATCAGGTGCTTCGCGAACACGAAGAACACGTGACGCCCATTGATTTAAAATTTCAAAAATCGAGATTTCTCTTCATTTTCACTATTTTCAAGTTTGAGTTCATCCTTGAGGCGATTGGAAGAGATTTTTCATCCCCACTTCATAGATTAATAGATTTTAACTTATTTTCTTACATTTTCATAAGCACCCGTTGATTTTTAACCTTTAATCTATGCGTTTTCATGATATAAATTAGGGATTTAGGTAGAAATTGGGGATTTTGAAAAATTGAGATTTAGACCTCAAATTGAGGTTAGATTTCGAAACTAATAACATAACCGGGATCGGGGGTGAATGGATAATTGCATTTTGGTCCGAACATCGGGTTTTGACCAAGCGGGCCCAGGGTGTCTTTTGTTGGCTTTTTTCAAATCATTAAGGATAGAATCTTTTTCACTCGTGGGTAGTTTGTAAAACCTGTTTTGAATTATTTGAAATATATTTGGTTAGATTTGATTGGTTTGGAGGCTAATTCTAGAGTGATAGGTTATGCATCTTGTTATATTTTGATAATCTAACAAACTTACTTTTGAGAACCAGATGAGAAACCTGTTCTGCATCCTCAAGTACTCAAGAACAACAAGTCTCAAGTCGAGGACATGATTCAACATTTCAAAGTCAAAGAAACAATAGAGCCATAGAGGGAACAGATGGACATTAGTTCCCCTGCTGACTGTACCAATCAACCCTCACAGCTGTAAAGTCACTGCAACTGTTTCTCTACACACACGCAACAGTGCAACAGTCACTTTATGGGGAATGCCCTTTTACCAAATATGCTTGCATCATTCAAATGATGTCACTTATGTAATATTAACATGAAGCAAAGGAAAAACATTATACTTACATATCCCAGAATTCATCAAGCATTCTCTGAAGTCTGTGTCAATCTGGCAAGTGACTTTCAAGGGAATCAAGGACAAATAACGACATAATGAAGGATAAGTTTCCTGTATTGAGTCATTATATGTCCTTAGTTGTGTTTCACCTTTGTTAAAGTAATTTACTTGTAATTCCTACTTAGCTTAGTCAGAAGCATTGTGTAGAAAACCTTTTGTAAAACCATAAACCTTGTGTTTGTGTCTTGACTAGAGTTAGTCAAGTTGTAAGTTTTATAATAGAGTTATACAAAGGGGTTTGTGATACAGTTATTACAAGTTAATGAGGGATTAAGAGGTTAAATCCTAGGTTACGATAGGTTGTAATCTAAAGTTTGCTCAGTAATGAAGTTGAAATCCAACAAGGGTAGGTCGTGGCTTTTAATCTCGTGAGCTGGGAGTTTTCCACATAAAACTCTATTGTGTCATTTACTTACTGCTGTGTGTATGCGTTCTGTGGGAACTAATAGAGAATCTGTATATAGTTTGGTGGACCCTTAGTTTCTATCAATTGGTATCATAACAGGTTTTTTTATCAGGCTAAGACCTATAAAGGATCCTCATGGCTGCTCCATCAAACTTTGAAGAAGGTCAACCTACCTACGGACCACCAAGATTCAACGGCCAGCACTACGGATGGTGGAAGACAAGGATGCATGATTTTTTCATGGTTGAAGATTCAGAGCTCTGGGATGTTATCTGTGATGGTCCATTTGTTCCTACAAAGACCATTGGTGAACCAGCAGTGATAGTCCCCAAAACAAGAAATGAGTACGACGATGCTAACCGCAAGGCTGTAGAGAAGAGCTTTCAAGTAAAAGAGCTTCTCGTATGTGGTATTGGACCAGATGAATACAACAGGATTTCAGCTTGTCAATCTGCTAAGGAGATCTGGGAAGCTCTCCAAATAGTAACGAAGGGACAACTCAAGTCAAGCAGTTGAAGATTGACATGCTAACCACCGAGTATGAGCTCTTTAGGATGAAGGATGATGAGTCTTATAACTAGGGATTTTGACGCATTTTATACTCCTTCTTGCTCATGCTTTGATTAGAAACTCATACAAAATAGTCCCAAAAGGCTCATAAGTTGTGCTTGATTGCAGGTTTGATCAATAAAGTGACAAGATGTAAAAGATCAGCTCAAAAGGAGTGAAACTTGCACAAGTACCAAAGACAAGACAAGCTCAAGCAAAATAGGTCCAGTGCAGCTGCACACCACTTTGTGCGGTCCGCACTAGGAGGTTCAGAGAGTAGATATTCAGGCTAAAAGGCAATGCGGCCGCACTAGATTTAGTGCGGTCCGCGCTGGAGTCCATGCTGCCGCGCTACCATTCTGTGCGGTCCGCAGAGCCAAGATTCAGAGAAGTTGCAGTTTGGAGTTTTCAAGCCAATGCGGTCCGCAGTCCATTTTGTGCGGACCGCACTAGAAGTCACCGCGGCCGCAGTCCATTCTGTGCGGTCCGCGCTAACCCTGCAAGGGCATTTTTGTCCAAATTTTTCAGCTTAGTATAAATAGATCCTTTTTCCATTTTTAGGTTATCAGATATTATAATAGCATAGTTGCGCTCGTGGGTTGACTTTTCTCAGTCATTTTGGGCAACTTTAACTACATTTCATCATTGAATCTTTGTATTTAGCTTAGCAATTAATTTAATATGTGTTTATCTTCATCTATTTCTTGTTTTTCTTCTTTGAATATGAGTAGCTAGATCCCATAGCTAAGGTTGTGGCTCAACCCTAGTGTGGGTAATTGATGAGTATTATATTTTAGGGCTAAATTGATTATGGGTGTTTGATATTTGGGTCAATTTCGTGGTTAATTGCTGAATTAGTGATTGCAAACACTAGTTTATGTTTAGTTGACTAGGGCTCTTCTTGAGAAAGAGAACCTAAGTCTCTGAAATTGATCCAACAAAGAATTGGGGCTTACTCAAGAGATTGATAGCCCCAAATTAAAGGGTTAAACCTCGAGAGAGTAATACCCGACTTGAACCCTAAGTTGCTTATGCAAATTTGCATACCCAGTTGGTCTTGAGAAAGTCAATTGGACAAAATCACTTGAACCACCGAGAGGTGTAGAGTGGGTAAAGTAGTGCAACTGTTATATCATATTTCCCAATCATGTCAATTGTGTCTTAGACTCAAGTACCCGTCAATTGACCACCTAGGCGGATGTCACTACCCTAGTGCCCTTTAAACTATTTGAACAACCCGTAGTATTTAACTCTTAGCTTAATTTACAATTTGTAGTTTGTTAAAAGTAGAATTATAAAGAAAACCCCAAAAATGATGAGAAGTGTAATTTGGAACATATACGCAATCCTAAGCTAGATAGATACTCCACTCCAATTCTAGCTATCTGTGGATATCGATCCCGACCCAAAATCGGGTAAAAGCTGCTCCGACCCTCTCTCGCTACATAATTAGTAGTGTAGAGTGGGCCGTAATCATTTTTGGCGTCGTTGCCGGGGAGCTAACGGTTTTGGCTATCTATTTAGTTAGTTTTGTGTATTGTTCTTCTTTCCTTCTTTGTTACTTACTTATTTGTGTCACTACTCATGTACCATAATGGCTGTGAACAACACTAATGACCCTCTTGGAAACGTGATTGTGGGGGAGGAGGTAGATGATGCCGGCGAAGATGAGGTGCCTTTTGTACCTCAAGGACAACGTAGAGGCCGGAATGCCAATACTAATCCAAATGGTGATATTCCAGACCCTCCTCCGCCACCTCCAAGAGTGGCTCCCAGAGTACTTCCGAACCAGGGCTATGCGAGTGCTATTATCCCACCCCAAATCTGGGCGGGCAATTTTCAAATAACCAACGTGATGTTGACCTTACTTGAGCAACATGGGTATTTCACGGGTGCTGCGAATCCAAATGCCTACAAACATCTCAAGGGGTTCGTGGATACATGTTGGGAGAGCAAGCAGACGAATGTGTCCGAGGATGCTCTTAGGTTGAGGCTTTTCCCATTCTCAATTTGGGGTAAGGCATTGGATTGGCTAGAGAGACTCCCCAACCATTCCATCACAACTTGGGATGAGTTGGCGGATAAGTTCATTGCTAAATTTTTCTCATCGGTGCATATGGCGGCATTGCGTGATGAGATATTGGCTTTCAAGCATGATCCCACGGAACCTTTGCATGAGATTTGGGATCGGTATAGAACGATGGTAAAAGAATGCCCCAACAATGATATGACCGACGCTATGATCCAACAAACTTTCTACCGGGGCATCAATACAACAAATCAATGCACAGTGAACTAACTTGCCGGGGGCAACTTTATGAAGTTGTCGTATGATGAGGCATGTAATGTACTTGATGAGATGGCTGACACTTCTTCTGCATGGCAAAGTAGAGCCAATGTGCCTCAAGGTGACCCTACGGTTATTCATTTGACATGACCATGGGCAAGCTATAACGGAGTTGACAACTACTATAAATCAATTGGCTAAGGCATAGTTGCAATAAATCCAAAATCCTCGCCAAGTGAATGCCATGGAGGGTGTTAATATGCTTGTCAACAAGAGAAGGCAAAGAAGGCAACAAAACCAAGGGAATTCTGAGCAATTTGATGATGGATGTGATGGGTTTCAAAATGATGGTTATGATGATCAAAGTGAAGAGGTTCAATATGTAAACAACTATCAAGGCCAACGGGGTAACTCTTCCAACCAACAACAGTGGAGACCTTAAGGCAATTGGGGCAATCAACAACAAAATAATGGTAATTGAGGGAACACCAACCAAAACAACAACTGGGGCAATCAGAACAACAATCAAGGCAACCAAGGGAGTTGGAATGGTAATAACAATAATTGGGGTGGCAATAATAATCAAGGAAGATGGAATAATGGAAACCAAGGAAACTGGGGGTAAGGCTTTCAAAGGCCCCCAATGTACCAACAACCAAACAATCCACCACCATTTCGATCTCAAGGTCCTAGTTCTTCGGGTAATGATATGGGTAGAATTGAAATGATGTTCGAGCAGATGATGAAGAAGAATGCGGATTCTGATGCACAGTTAGCTTCTCACAACACCTCTATCCGAAACTTGGAGGTGCAATTAGGCCAAATCTCTTAGTCATTGAATACTCGCCCGAAGGGTGCTCTACCAAGTGATACGGTAGTGAACCCAAAGGGTGGGAACAATCATGTTATGGCAGTTACAACAAGAAGTGGGAGAGGCGGTGATGTGAATGCCTCTAAGCAAAAGCAAGTCGTGGATGATGATGTTGAGTTGCAAGATGATGAAGTCCCTTTGGTAGTTGAAGACGTGGTTAATGAAAATGTGAACAATGAAGTGAGGATTGATATTCAAGAAGTTGAGGTGGAAACTCAAAATGATGTGAACCCGTCTAGGGAACACATAATTGACATGCCGGAGCCGGTTGTGCCAAAACCCAAGGCTCCTTTGCCAAGGCCACCTCCACCTTATCCTCAAAGGCTCGCGAAGCAGAAGAATGATAATCAGTTTGAAAAGTTAATTGATATGATGAAGAGCTTATCTATTAATGTGCCTTTGGTGGAGGCACTTGAACAAATGTCGGGCTATGCAAAATTTATGAAAGACTTGGTTACAAAGAAGCATTTTATGGATTGTGAAACTATAAAGATGACTCACCAAGTTAGTGCTATAGTGCATTCAATGGCCCCGAAGCTTGAAGATCCCGATGCTTTCACCATTCCTTGCACCATTGGAAGTGCGGATTTTGCCAAGGCTCTATGTGATTTGGGAGCTAGTATCAATTTGATGCCCTACTCAGTTTTCAAAACTTTGGGTATTGGGCAACCTAGGACGACTTCCATGAGGTTACAAATGGCGGATAGATCGATGAAGAGACCCTTGGGTATTATTGATGATGTGCTTGTCCGGGTGGACAAATTTATCCTGCCAGCTGACTTTGTTATTTTGGATTGCGAGGTGGACTATGAGGTTCCTATCATATTGGGTAGACCTTTCCAAGCTATGGGGAAGGCATTGGTAGATGTGGAAGCAGGGGAACTCACCTTCCGGGCGGAGATGAAAAGGTTGTCTTTCATGTGTGCAAGTCTATGAAGCAGCCCAATAGTACCGAGGTGTTCTATTTTGTTGACCTCGTCACAGCAGTGATAATTGATGACACCAATACCATGATCAATGTGGAGGACCCATTGGAGGCCGTTTTGTTGAATCTTGATGTCAATGAGGATGCAAGCCGAGTGGATTGCGTGAATGATTTACATGGAATGAACTCTTATTCTTATGAGCTTAGGAAATTGTCTTTGGATCTTGAGAATAGAAAGACTCCACCAACCAAACCTTCAATGAGGAGCCTCCGGTGTTGGAGTTGAAATCACTTCCTCCACACCTCAGGTATGAGTTCTTAGGCTCAAATTCTACTTTGCCAGTTATTCTTTCTTCTTGCCTTACTAACATGCAGGTTGAGGCCACATTGGCGGTGCTTCAAAAGCAGAAAAAGGCAATTGGATGGAATTTAGCTGATATTTGGGGAATAAGCCCCGCATTCGGTATGCACAAGATTATTCTGGAAGATGATGCAAAGCTGTCCTTGGAGCACCAAAGGAGACTAAACGAGGCAATGCAAGAGGTTATGAAAAAATAGGTGATCAAGTGGTTGGATGCCAGGGTTGTGTACCCCATCTCTGATATCTCTTGGACTTCAATGGTACAATGTGTACCAAAGAAGGGTGGCATGACTGTGGTGACAAATTCCAAAAATGAGTTGATTCTGACAAGAACCGTCACCGGTTTGAGGGTATGCATGGACTACCGCAAGTTGAATAAAGTGACCCGCAAGGATCACTTTCCTTTTCTATTTTTGGATCAGATGCTAGACCGACTTGCTGGGCGTGCCTTCTATTGCTTCTTGTATGGATATTCTGGGTATAACCAAATCTTGATTGCTCCGGAAGATCAGGAAAAAATCACATTCACTTGTCTATATGGCACGTTTGCTTTCTCTAGGATACCTTTTGGGTTGTGTAATGCACCGACTACATTTCAGCGGTGTTTGATGGCCATTTTCATCGATATGGTGGAAGACATTTTGGAGGTGTTCATGGACGATTTAGTGTTGTGGGGGACTCATTTGATGAATACTTAAAGAATCTTGATAGGGTGTTAGCTCATTGTGAAGAAACCAATCTTGTCCTCAATTGGGAGAAATGACACTTTATGGTGGAAGAAGGAATTGTTCTCGGGCATAAAATTTTGAAGCATGACATTGAGGTGGATAAAGCAAAGATATATGTGATTTCAAGGCTCCCTCCCCCTACATCCTTCAAGGGAGTCCGAAGTTCACTTGGGCATGCGGGGTTCTACCGAAGATTCATCAAAGACTTTTCGAAGGTAGTGAACCCCTTGTGCAAGCTGTTGGAAAAAGATGCTAAGTTTGTGTTTGATGACAAGTGTATGCAAGCTTTTGAACTTCTCAAGCATAAGTTGACCACCACTCCTATCATTATTGCGCTTAATTGGAGCTTTCCCTTTGAGCTAATGTGTGATGCTAGCGATGTTGCGGTTGGGGCAGTTTTGGGTCAACGAGTGAACAAAATGTTTCATCCGGTATACTATGCGAGCAAGACACTGAATGATGCTCAAGTGAACTATACGGTGACCGAGAAGGAACTTTTGGCTATTGTGTTTGCTATGGAAAAATTCCAGTCGTATCTTATGGGTGCTATGGTTATTGTTCATACTGACCATGCCGCTCTCCGGTACTTGATGACGAAGAAGGACTCCGAAGCTAGATTGATGCGATGGGTCTTGTTACTTCAAGAATTTGACTTGGAGATTGTGGACCGGAAAGTTAGTGAGAACCAAGTGGCGGACCATTTGTCCCACTTGGAGGAGGAGGGGAGGCCTCGTGATGGCCTATAGATCAATGATTCATTTCCCAACGAACAACGCTTTTCGGTGTCGATGAATGATATGTCATGGTTTGCCCATGTTGCTAATTTCCTTGTGACTGGTATAATCCCGTGTGAGCTTTCTTCTAACCAAAGGAAGAAGCTCAAGCGGGATAGTTTGGATTTCTATTGGGATGAGCCGTACTTGTTCAAGATTTGCACGGATGGTGTGATCCAAAGGTGTGTCCTGGAGGAAGAGAAATTGAGTATTTTGGAGGCTTGTCATTCCTCTCCCTATGGTGGTCATCATGGAGGGGTGAGGATGGCTTCTAAATTTCTTAGTTGTAGGTTTTATTGGCCAACTTTGTTCAAAGATGCGGGTGACTTTGTGAAGAGATGCGACGAATGCCAAAGAGCGGGTGGAATTTCGAAGAAAGATGAGATGCCTCTAATACCATCCTTGAGGTTGATATTTTTGATGTATGGGGAATTGATTTCATGAGCCCATTTATTATCTCTTGTGGGAACACTTACATCCTTGTGGCGGTGGACTATGTTTCAAAGTGGGTTGAAGCCGTGGCTTTGCCCAACAATGAGGCCTGGAGTGTTGTTGCATTTCTCAAAAAAAAGTATTTTTACAAGGTTTGGTATTCCTCGTGCAATCATAAGTGATGGGGGGGGGGGGTCTTATTTTTGCAATAGAGCTTTCGACACGTTGCTTTCTAGGTACGGTGTCAATCACAAAGTTTTTACCCCCTATCATCCTCAAGCAAGTGGTCAAGTGGAAGTCTCTAACAGGGAAATCAAAAGCATATTGTCAAAGACGGTCAATGCTAATAGGACCGATTGGTCGAAGAAGTTGGATGACGCTCTATAAGCTTATAGAACGGCTTTCAAGACGCCGATTGGTATGTCTCCGTATCGGTTGGTATTTGAGAAATCTTGCCATATACCGGTTGAGTTAGAGCACAAGGCCATGTGAGCTTTGAGGAAGCTAAATCTTGAGTGGGATATTGCAGTCAATCTTTGTGTGGAGCAGCTTAATGAACTTGATGAATTCTGATTCCACGCCTACTCCAGTTCATCCTTGTATAAGGACAAGATGAAGTACCTTCATGATAAATATGCTCGTGGAAAGGAGTTCAAAGTAGGAGATTTGGTTCTCTTGTTTAACTCCCGATTACGTCTGTTTTCGGAAAAGTTCAAATCAAAATGGAGTGGACCGTTTAAAGTGGTGTGTGTGACCCCCGTTTGGTGCTCTTGATTTAAAGAACAAAAATGGTGAAGTTTTCAGAGTTAATGGGAATCGGGTCAAGCATTATCTTGGAAAAATTGATGACAGCCACGTGGTGGCGCTTCTTCATTTCAAATGATATGATGGTAACCTGCGTCGTGTCGCGACGTTAATTCAGGCGCTTCTTGGGAGGCAACCCATGTGTTTTTCTTCTTGTTCTTATTTTGATTTTCATTGTAGTGTAGGATTGATTTTTAGGCTGACTGGTTGTGAGATGTTACAGGGTTGTGCTGATACAGTGCAAGACATAGTGGAAAAATGCACAGGTCTCTGAAGTTGCCAGTGCGGCCACACTACATTCTGTGTGGACCGCACTGGTAAGGGTAAAATGCAGCCTCTTTGAAGTTTGCCACTGCGGTCACACTATATTTTGTGCTGTCTGCAGCGGACCTCTACGGCCATAGTCCATTTTGTGTGGACCGCAGAGCGTTGCCTTTTCAAGCATGAACAAAATAGTGCAGTGCAGACCGCGGTCCATTTAGTGTGGTCCGCACTGGTTGGTGAGACTGGACCCCAGGTCCTTTTCTATAAATAGGGCCTGAGGCCCCCCTTTTACCCTTTTCGAACTTTCAATTCTCAGAAGCATATAAACACTGTCACTCTTTTCCCTCGTAACTAACTGCTTGGAACCATAGTTCTTCATTTCATCTCATTATCTGGTACCATTATATTCCTTTTATTTGTTTAATTTTGTTAATTCATTTTACTTTTTGTTTTAACTGCTTCCCCTTCTATGCTTAGCGTATTTTTCTTAATTTGTTAGGTTAGAGTAGTTAATTCTTTTATTAAAGTAAGCCTAGGTAGTTATAATCACTGGAAAATCACTTAGGCACATTAACTAGGGGCAAAATTGAGCTTAAAATCAAAAAATCATGAAACCCTAACTTAGTGACGTAACTGGGCACTCAGTGCAGACCACAATCGTTTCTGTGCGGTCCGCGGTGCCCCTCTACGTTCCGCAGTACCATTTTGTGCGGACCGCATTGATGAACTTCTGGGAAGCTGAACCTTGGGCAGTGCGGCAACACTACATTTTGTGCGGACCGCATTGGCCCCTGTGCGGCCGCACTACCATTTTGTGCGGTCCGCACTGCCTAGATATAGAGGATGGGTAGTCTGATCCCTATCCCTGTGCGGACCGCATGGCCATTTTGTGTGGTCCGCACTGACCCCTGTGCGGCCACACACCATTTTGTGCGGTCCGCACTAGGTGGCTTCTGCAACCCTTCTGTATTTTTTTTTTCTCTGTTCTGCAACACTGCTTCTAACTGCTTCTTAGCTACTGCAACTGATACTAACAAGTCATTTGATTGGTGATTGCAGATAATGGTGAAACAACGGGGTAAAGGATATAAACAACCTGACAAAGGTGAATCTTCCCGGGGAGGGAAACAGAAAATGGTCAAACTCACTCCCCAAGCTAGGCAAAACATCAAAAACATGAGGAATGCCATAAAAGCTGCTGACAGAGCCATTGACATGTCGGGGAGTGAGTACGATCCCTCACGGGAGATCTCTTCGGACTCAATCCCAGAATACATCTCGTATCCGTAGAGGCACAGACTGAGAGACACTCCTCCCACTTCCCCTGTTGCCCAAGCATCAGTGAACATTTCTTCTGAATCGTCTGAGGGCTCAGTAGCAAGTAGTAGGGAATACTCCACATCTCCCACAGCTTCATTATCTAGAGAGGATGCAGTATGAGGTGAGGAGGAAGTAGAGGGAGATGAGGGAGTAGCAGAAGGAGGTGAGCCCCAGGTGGGAGGCATTGCTAGAACTAGAAAGCCGGAGGTTTGGCAAGATAGATTTGTGAGTGAGGTGGTGTACCATAAATTTCGGGAGTGGTGGCCGATGAGAAAGTTGATCCCGGAGAGGAGCTTCATAGATAGATACTTGCTACCTCACAACCCCAACGTGAGGAGGCAGTTTAGGACGAGAGTTGGATGAGAGCATTTTCTGGATGAGTATGTGAACACCAACGAACACTTGGTCAAGGAATTCTACTATAATGTAGCCCACATAAAAAAAGGCTCCAAAGTGACGAAGGTTCGGAATCTGAAACTGTTATTTGATGGAAAATCAATAAATGAATACCTTGGCTTTAATGAGGAGGTCGATACTCTGTACATGGCGAAGATGGAAATGGGCGAGGAGGTCCGTCCATGGTTGGAACAATACCTGGCAATCCCAGGTACCACCCCGGACTGGTTGACTGTTGGAGTTAAGATATTAAGAAGGAGTTTGAACTTTGAGGTACGGGGGTGGGAGACCTTTGTATGTAGCCGGTTGGATCCCACGACACATGATAACTCTCTTCCTATCCACCGGGCTGTGTTAGTGGCTTATATCATGGTAGGGTACCCCATCAACATGGGGAATGTGATGTCCAGA
The DNA here is from genome assembly GCF_000393655.2 of Nicotiana sylvestris. Classification (NCBI taxonomy): domain Eukaryota; kingdom Viridiplantae; phylum Streptophyta; class Magnoliopsida; order Solanales; family Solanaceae; genus Nicotiana; species Nicotiana sylvestris. The sequence goes on from NC_091065.1 coordinate 56,752,294, forward strand.
ATCATTACTATCGTGGGTGCGGAGCATGACCGGAACTATCCTTTTCCCAGTTTCCTCACAATGTACTTCCGGGACTTGAAAGTGGACAAGAGGCCCTTCGACATCAAAGTCAAGGCGAAAGCCCCATTTTCTTGGTACAACATGCAGGGGGATGATAACCCCAAGAGCAAGAACTTCAAAGGTACAACTACTGCTTCAACTGACCAGTCTCAAAAGCCAGTTGTGGTAGTGGCTCCTGCTGAGCCTACCTCCACTTCCACAAACATCCCTCCCGGTCCTTCCATATCCACAGCCATTCCTGATGGCCCATCCACCTCAACAGGCCCGGAGATTCCATCTTCCCGGGCCCATCCTATTAGTGCCCACCGACTAAGTCAGGCACTCCTTAGTATCAACAACTGGATGCATACTGCCTTATACAAGTTGTCCACACTCACCAGTGTGGTAGAGGCTAAGTCGGCACCTCCACCAGAACAAGTTCCACAGTCAAAAGAGGATGCTCTCAAGGAGATACTTGAAAACCAAAAGAAGATCCTCGACACTTAGGCAGTGCTCTCAAAGGCAATTGATTCACATAGCAAGGCTCTCAAGGAGCTTGTTCGGGAGCACAAGAAGCTGCGGAAGACACGGGCCTCCAAAGAGTCCGTGAAGGAGCTGAGAGTAGATGTAGACAGACTGAAGGCGGATCACCTGCCTTTAGATTTACTGCTCCAGGACCCAACACCAGCAGTTCATCCAGAGCTGGAGCAACTACAGAGGCCTCCCAAGAGGAAGATGATGATCCCTCAAGCTGATGATGCAGTCATCTAGCTGGCTGACCCACAGGAGACCTCTTTCAGTCAGCCATAGGGTGCACTACCTACAGAGCCTATCCAGGTCCAGGCCCATGCCCCAGTAGCAGAGCAGCAGGCCACATGGGACCAATCTGAGGTCCCTGAGCATAGAGAGAACCCATGGACCACATATGAGCCTATGCAGACAGACGGGCCATAGGGAGTCTTCTATATCCTTTTTCCTCTTACCGTTTTGGTGCTTTATTTAGACTAGTTGGCATTGGGGACAGTGCCAACTTTCATTTGAGGTGGTAGGCCCTACATTTTGGATGATTGTATATATTTAACATTTTTTTATGCTTTCTTGATTTTTCATCTTTGGTCTGTATATAATTATGATATTTCGTTACATTTATCATATTTTTATTTCACTTTGGGTCTGTAAATAAAGATTATATCATATTGTATATATTCATCCCATACATTGTATATTCAAATCCCCTCTTGTATATATTTATTCTATTTTCCGCAATTTTTTTCGTTTTTAGCTTCTTATCTGCGATTCGTAGCTTCTTGCTGGTTTTCTTAATTCCACGGTTCTTTCAAAGGTGGAGTGTTGTGTGAACCGGGTGGCTCTTCCCAATGATGGATGGCGTGACAACCTTCTTAAGGGTTTGAGTCCGTTTTTCTTTTTGTTTTTATAGTTAGTAGTTAAGGGCGCTTCAAGCAAAGCTTCACTTGGGCCTAGCACATTTGCCTTTGATCTCATGGTCAAAAACAAATTGTTGTGGTTAGGATGATAAAAGTCGTGACCTTGAGACTCTTGTGTTGACCGATAATCATCAAGTGGTTTTTCGGGACCATTGTGTGCTCAAATCATGTCTAAGGTCGTTGTGGGCCCCCGACTCTATGTCTTTAGCAATCCCTTAGCTTGTGTGGTGAGTAATTGCAATTGCAAGTCCAAGTCCCACGCCACTGGTCTAGAACTTGCCCTGAATGTTTGTTGAGGCGAAATCATAAGTGAATTTTGACTTGAAATATGATTATAGGCTCTCCTTGATTCAAATGATAGTTTGAACAATTTTATAGCCTCCCAATGATAAGATCCCTACTAAGCCCTTTTGAGCCTTAGACCTTTTTCTTTCAAGAACCATGATACACTCCCATACCCATTCTAAAAGATACCATCTCTTGTCACCCAATCGTTCCTTTAGTACATGGCAAAAGTATAAGTTTGGGGGAGAGACGAGGATCGCAACAAAGTGGTAAAAAGGCACAAAAAAAAGGAAAGGCAATGAAAAATAAAGAAAGGCAATAAGACAAAAAGAATTTTCAATGTAAAAAAAAGGATTCAAGAAAAGCAAAGAATGAAAGGTGTGGAAAGTTGAAAAAGGAGAAAAGGTTTGAAATGCCTAAAAAAAGTGACAGTGTGTCTCTCTAACCCATTAGAAAGAAGTTAAATGACTCAAAGAGTCAAGTGAATATATGCCAAATGAATCAAAAGAAGTGCATAAGGGAAGATGAAACCTACTTAGACCAAAACATTTCCTACCCTGAACCAAAAGCCTTCACAATGTCTCCACAAAAGTCCTATATAATCTTTAGTTGAATGAAGCTTACATTAGTGGATACTCACATAAGGGGCAAGCATATAGTACTTACAGCCGGACTTGTGACTTTTTCTTGAGAGAGATGAGTGAATTTCCATTAACCTCGTTTTGCACGCACTATTCTAAAGGTGAGGTTTGCTTAGAGAGAGTTGAGGATGTGTGAGTTTGGGTTTCACAATGACCAAAGTAATTGAAAGAGTTCTTTGATGTGAGTCAACTCTTGACGCTCTTGTGTCGCACTTAATCTATGATGTTTCAAAGGGTAAATGTTATTAATGATTCATTTGTATTGAGGACAATTGTTAGTCCCAATTGATTCTAGTTGAGGTTGCTTTAGGACAGGTGAAAATTTCTTGAATTTTCCCTTAAGGGGTGGGTCTTATTTTGTTTGCTTGAGGACAAGCAAAAGCTTAAGTTTGGGGGAGTTGATAACTAGGGATTTTGACGCATTTTATACTCCTTCTTGATCATGCTTTGATTAGAAACTCATATAAAATAGTCCCAAAAGGCTCATAAGTTGTACTTGATTGCAGGTTTGATCAACAAAGTGATAAGATGTCAAAGATCAGCTCAAAAGGAGTAAAACTTGCACAAGTACCAAAGACAAGACAAGGTCAGGCAAAATAGGTCCAGTGCGGCCGCACACCACTTTGTGCGGTCCGCACTAGGAGGTTTAGAGAGCAGGTATTCAGGCTAGAAGGCAATGCAGCCACACTAAATTTAGTTCGGTCCGTACTGGAGTCCATGCGTCCGCACTACTATTCTGTGCGGTCCACATAGCCAAGATTCAAAGAAGTTGTAGTTTGGAGTTTTCAAGCCAATGCGTTTCGCAGTCCATTTTGTGCGGACCGCACTAGAAGTCACCACGGCCGCAGTCCATTCTATGCAGTCCGTGGAGCCTGAGTTCAGGGAGCTGAATTTTGGAGCCAAGAGTCCTAGTGCGGCCGCAGTCCATTCTGTGCGGTCCACACTAACCCCGTAGGGGTATTTTTGTCCAATTTTTTTTAGCTTAGTATAAATAGATCCTTTTTTCATTTTTAGGTTATCAGATATTGTAATCGCATAGCTGCGCTTGTGGGTCGACTTTTCTCAGTCATTTTGGGCAATTTTAACTACATTTCATCATTGAATCTTTGTATTTAACTTAGCAATTAATTTAATATGTGTTTATCTCCATCTATTTCTTATTTTTCTTCTTTGAATATGAGTAGCTAGACCCCATAGCTAGGGTTGTGGCTTAACCCTAATGTGGGTAATTGATGAGTCTTGTATTTTAGGGCTAAATTGATTATGGGTGTTTTATATTTGAGTCAATTTCATGGTTAATTGCTGAATTAGTGGTTGCAAACACTAGTTTGTGTTTAGTTGACTAGGGCTCTTCTTGAGAAAGAGAATCTAAGTCTCCGAAATTGATCCAACAAGGAATTGGAGTGTATTCAAGAGATTGATAGCCCCAAATTAAAGGGTTAAATCTCTAGAGAGTAATACGCGACTTGAACCCTAAGTTGCTTATGCAAATTTGCATACCCAGTTGGTCTTGAGAAAGTCAATTGGGCAAAATCAGTTGAACCAACGAGAGGTGTAGAGTGGGTAAAGTAGTGCAACAGTTATATCATATTCCCCAATCATATCAATTGTGCCTTAGACTCAAGTACCCGTCAATTGACCACCTAGGCGGATGTCACTACCCTAGTGCCCTTTAAACTATTTGAACAACCTGTAGTATTTAACTCTTAGCTTATTTTACAATTTGTAGTTTGTTAAAAGTAGAATTATAAAGAAAACCCCCAAAATGATGAGAAGTGTAATTTGGAAGATATACACAATCCTGAGCTAGATAAATACTCGACTCCAATTCTAGCTCTCTGTGGATATCGATCCCGACCCAAAATCGGGTAAAAGCTGCTCCAACCCTCTTTCGCTACATAATTAGTAGTGCAGAGTGGGACATGATCAGAGTCCATTCAGGATATGCACACTCTCTTAACCTCAATCATCAATGAGCTTCATTCTCTGGGAGAAGTCATTCGCAGGAACAAACTTGTCAGGAAAATACTTAGGTGTATTACCTGGTTCATGGAAAAGAAAAGTAAATGCTATCACAGAGGCAAAGGATTTGCAAAAGTTGACCATTGATGAACTTATTGGTAATCTGAAAACTTATGAATTGAAGAAGAAGAAGGATAATGAGAGAATAGATCCCAAAAGGGAGAAAGACCTGGTCCTCAAGATAGATAACAATGATTCAAGTGGTGAGGATGCTGATATGGCTTACCTAACAAAGAGATTTCAGAAAATGGTTCGCAGAAATAGAGGTATTTCAAAAGGGGCAGTTCTAACAAGCCAAGAGGGTATGAACTTTGTTATAAATGCGGGAAGTCAGGACATTTCATCAAGGATTGTCCTCTCCACAAGCAAGACCAATACAAGCACAACACAGACAAAAGAGGCAAAAGGAACTCGGTTCCTGACAAAAGATTCAAGAGAAAATATGCCGTTGACAATGTTGTGAAACAAGCTCTTGCTGCATGGGGTGACTCCTCCAGCGAATCTAGAGAAGATGATGAACAAGGTGACAGTTCCATTATGGCAGTAGAAAGTGAAGCAGTTGAATATGATTCTATCTTTTCCCTGATGGCAAAATGTGGCGATGATGACGAAGATGATGAAGATGAGGTAAACTTTTTAGACGTTCAAAGAAATTTAAAGTCTTACTCTCAGAAAAATCTTATATCTTTGGCAAATGTTCTAATTGACGCTTATCATATTCTTATAAGTGATAAAAATGCACTAACTATGGAACTAGGAGAGGTAGAACATGAGAGAGATGATCTAGTAATTGTAGTGATAGATCTCAAAGAAATCATCGAGGATTTAAAGAAAGAAAAAGATGTTCTGATTGAAAAAATTGCAAACGTAGAACATGATAGAGATGAGCTATTGGTAGTAGTTGTGGACCTAAAGGAAACAATTGAGGAATTAAAAAAGAAAAGCAGGAATGGAAACACTCAAAAGGGAAAGGAAGTTGCAAGTGAATGTCACGACCCAAACCTATAGGCTGCAACAAGCACCAGGTACCTTACTTAACCGAGTACCAACATAACATATATTTCTTATTGTACTTTCGTTGGCAAATGGGACAAACGTTCCATCATGGGCTAACCAGAATAAACATAGAGGAATACTCAATATAGAATGACCCAACCTGATATAAAAACATATATATGTGATATACGGGCCTATAAGGCCAACATGATCATTTATAAACTCAACACATAGGACAGAAAGGCCATACTAGCATTAGTATCCATGACATATGTCTAAAAGCCTCTAAGAGTACATACTTATCATAAACATAGGGACAGGGCCCCGCCATACCAAAAAATACACGTCTAAATCATACTGACCAAACAAGCAACTCCGGAGCAAATGGAGCGCACCAATATCTTCCGCTGAGCTGATAGCCTACTTGGAGGACTCTCGACCTGTCTATCGGGACCTACAGACATGAAACGCAACATCCCCAGGAAAAAGGGATGTCAGTACGAATAATGTACCGAGTATGTAAGGCACATAAATAAGTACATAAAAGACATGGAAGAATTATAAAGTACATGACTCAACTTGTAAGTCGGGACAACTCTGTAATTCATGAAATACTTATAGTGCCCTGCATATGCGTATGAATATCATGTCGTGCATAGGTACATGTGTTCATAATATCATCAGGCCTCTTAGGGCATCCCATCATATCATCTAGGCCGCTGTGGGTAACATCATCAACGTGTACCAGCTGATCAGGTGGTGATGTGTATATAACTCCGTAATCTTTTACCATATACTATATACATATAAGTACATATATACGCGTATATAATGCTATTTAGTCATGGGTCAATGTACATGAATGCAATACATGAAAAGTATGTCAATAAAATATTTTGGAGTGTCATAAGACCATTATGCCTCTGATTAATATCATAAAATCAACTTACGTATTTTCTGAGACCCATGAATAGATGATAAAATAATATGACACATGAGAATTCAAGAATATAGGCATCTCTAATACTTCTATGAATAGAGTCATCTATGGAAGTTGTGCATTTTCTCGTTTCATTCGTGTCGTATAGATCATGCCAAAAAGAAAGAAGGGGTAGCCTTAACATACCTGAGCCGATTCTCTTGACAATCCCTCTAACATACGTCAATTGCGACAAATCACGTAACGGCGGATCGAAGTAGGAAAAATCCGTATGATATTCTTGATAAAAATTGGACCGTGCTCTCTTGGAATTTGCAAATTCACCAACATAATAACATCTTCGTATGCATTATTGAAGTAACTCATGTTGCATTTGGAACATTATCATTACAGAAGCCCTCTTTTTGAATTGTAGAGATTCCAAAATGAATTAAGAGCTCTCTCTAATCTTTTGGGCGTGGTCCCCACTTAGCGGATGACTAAGCCACTTTAATTCTCCAAATTGTTCCATCTATGCAAGAATTTAATAATCACTTTATATATGATTGGGGTGCTGCCACATTAGTCTTAGCTTGGTCTTATCCAAGAGACTTTAATTAATCAATCACTATTTTTTATTAACTTGCTAATTCCCCCATTAATCAATATTTCACATAATTAAGAATTATCTCAAATTATTTAAAATAGTGGATGACTAAGCCACGTTAATTCTCCAAATTGTGTCATCCATTAATTAAGAATTATTGGATGACTAAGCCACTTTAATTCTTCAAATTGTCCCATTTATGCAAGACTTTAATAATCACTTTATATATGATTGGGGTGCTGCCACGTTAGTCTTAGCTTGGTCTTATCCAAGAGACTTTAATAAATCAATCACTAATTTTTATTAACTTGCTAATTTCCCCATTAACCAATATTTCACATAATTAAGAATTATCTTAAATTATTTAAAATACTACTCACTTTTATCATACCTTATACACCTTACTATCATGGTCATATGGTACCTTGAATGACATTAGTCCTTAAATATTGGGTATTATAGCTCGGACCATATTTTATCCCAAATTGACAAACTTGACGAAACTCGTTTTCTTCGAGTCGCTTACCCTTTCACCTTCACGAATTTACTTATTACTTGTTTGAAATAGCATAATACTTATAATTCCAAAATAATCTCATTCCCGAACTTATGTCGATTAACTTACGACAAAACTTTAACGTATGAGAATACGAGATGTAACAGTGAAGCACACCTTAGGCTTGAAAATAAGTTAAAATCAGTGAAACCTAGTTTGTGTACTAAACTTGAGAGAAACCGACAACTTCAGGAAGATCTAGGCAGAGTTAAGAATAACCTAGAAAAATCCCTTAAGTGGACCTGATCCTCCAATGCAGTCACTGCTATGTATAAGAACAATGGGGGGACAGGCAGGGAATCGGGTTCCAAAAGGAAAGGACCCCTTACAATCCTCTTGGCAAGTACGTTACCATCCCTGACAACTTGCTCTACACTCACTGTAGTACTTGGCATTTTAAAGAAACATGTAAAGCTTAGATTTCAGTCCCAGCAGAAAAACAAAGTTTTTGCTAAAAATATAACTAATGCTAAAGAACCTGGTTCCTTATATAAAAAACGTATGATGCCTACTTGGACAAGAAGAGCCTTGATTCACCTATTTCCTCATTACAAGGGACCCAAACTTATTTGGGTTCCTAAGTCTAATTCTTGATTTCCTTGTGCATAGAGGAGTGAAAAGAAGCAGCCAAAAATGTATATGGATAGTGGCTGTTCTAAGCACAAGCATAATGTTTTTCTTTCACTCAAAGCCCTGCAAGAGGGAGTGTGTGCTTTGGAAATGAAAAAAGGGATACATTCTAGGAGTTGGAAGGATTAGGAAGTCTCTCACTCACTTAATGGAAAATGTGTATTATGTGAACGCTTAAAGTACAACTTACTGAGTGTTTCCCAAATCTACAACCAGAGAAACAAAGTGAAATTTGTGTCAAAAATATGCATAGTCACAAATCTCACTTGTCTGAGTGTTGTTGATGATGATGTTGAACTATGGAACAGAAGATTGGGTCATGCAAGTTTTACGTTGCTGAACAAATTGGTCAAGAAAGACATGGTTCATGGCCTGCCCAAGTCATGCTTCAAGGATTATAAGGTGTGTGATGCATGTGTAAAAGGAAAGCAAGTTAGATCCTCCTTCAAGCCCAAAAAGAAAGTTAGTACCTCAAGGCCACTTGATCTCCTCCATATGATCTGTGTGGACCTATGAGGGTTCCAAGTAGAGGAGGAAAGAAATACATTTTTTAACAGTGGACGACTATTCCAAATTCACCTGGACCCTGTTTCTCAGAACCAAGGATGAAACTTTCCAAGTATTTGTTGCGTTTGTGAAGAAGATCCAGGTGAAGATGAGCCATAATGTAGTGTGTATAACATCTTATCACAATACAAAATTTGACAATGCTAAATTTGACGAATTCTGTGCTAAAAATGGCATAAGTCATAATTTTCCAGCTCCAAGAACACCTCAGTAAAATGGTGTTGTGGAGAGTAAGAATAGGACTCTTGAAGACATGGTAAGAACAATATTGATTGACAATGGCATTGCAAAAAGTTTTTGGGCAGAAGCAGTCTACACTGCATGTTACTTGGTGAACAAGTGCATGATTAGGTCCCTCCTAAATAAAATCCTGTATGAACTACTGAACGGGAGGAAACCCAAGTTGACACATTTAAGGACATTTGGCTGCAAATATTTTGTCCTCAACAATGGTAGGAAGCACTTGGAAAATTTGATGCCAAAAGTGATGAAGGAATCTTTCTAGGCTATTCATCATAAAGCAAAGCCTACAAAGTATACAACAAAACAACTCAATATGTTGAGGAAAGCATAATGTGATATTTGATGAATCTCATCACCTATGTGGGAAATATTCACATGATAAGATTGATCAAGACGGAGAGCAGTCAATCGTTCCTGGTGAAGTCACTGACATGGCAAATGGAAAGGCTGACATAATGAGTCATGTCAAGGAATCAAATGATGATGGTGGAGCTGTATCTCCAACTGGAACCTGGTTCCTCAATTACAATAACTAAAGTTGAGAACAATGTTGTTGATGTTGTCCAAGGAACCCCACATGCTGAGCTGAGAAGCAGAACTCACGTCAACTAAGAATCACATTCAGAAGTACCTAGACCCTCTCACAATGAGATTCAGGTGTCTAACTGGAAGCACAAAAGTTCACATCCTCTTTAAAATATGATCACTCCTCTTGACTCAAGGATTCAAACTAGATCAAAGCCAAGAAACCCGCTCACCTTCTCAGCCTTTCTCTTTCAAATTGAGCCCAAAAATATCAAGGAAGCATTGAAAGATGCTGACTGAATTACAACTATGAAAGATAAACTCCATCAATTTGAGAGAAATAGTGTATGGCACCTGGTTCCACGACATGCTGATAGAAATTTTATATGAACCAGGTGGGTATTTAGAAACAAATTTGATAATTTTGAAAACACAACAAGAAACAAGGCAAGGCTAGTGGTTCAAGGCTACAATCAAGAAGAAGGAATTGACTATGATGAAACTTTTTCTCCAGTTGCTCAAATGGAGGCCATCAGAATCCTTATTGCCTTTGCATCTCATATGAAATTAAAATTGTTTCAAATGGATGTCAAAAGTGCATTTTTGAATTATTTTTTAAAATAAGAAGTCTTCGTCAAGCAACCACCTGGCTTCGAGTGTCATGAGCATCCTGATCATGTCTTTAAACTTGACAAGATGTTATATGGGCTGAAGAAGGCTTCTCGTGCATGGTATAAAAGGTTGTCCAAATTTCTCATAGAAAATGGCTTTACAAGAGGAAAAGTTGACAATACCTTATTACTGAAGAAACGGGGGAAGTACCTGCTCATTGTGCTAGTCTATGTTGATGACATTATTTTTGAAGCATCAAATGATTCTCTGTGTGAGGAATTCGCAAACCTCATGGGAAGTGAGTTTGAAATGAGCATACTGGGGGAATTAAATTTCTTCTTGGGTCTACAAGTCAAGCAAACTCCTAAGGGCACAATGATAGGTTAGCATAAGTACATCAAAGAACTTCTGAAGAGATTTGAGATGGAAAGCTCAAAAATCATTGATACTGCGATTGCCACAGCTACTCGTCTGGACATGGATGAACCTGGTTCTCCTGTGAATGAGACCATGTATAGAGTTATCATTGGGTCACTCCTATATCTTGCAGCAAACCAAATATCATTTTTTGTGTGGTACTCTGTGCTAGGTTTTAATCTAATCCAAAGGAATCTCATCTGAAGGCTGTCAAGAGAATCCTGAGGTATCTTAACGGAATGCAAGACCTGGTTCTCTACTATCCCTTAGGAGATAATTTCAACTTAATTGGGTATGCTGACGCTGATTATATTGGTTATCTAGTGGATAGGAAAAGCACTTATGTCCTAGCACACTTTCTGGGTTCGTGTCTAATTTCATGGGGTATAAGAAAACAAAACTCAATGGGTCTTTCAACTGCAGAAGCTGAGTATGTGGCGGCTGCCTCTTGTTGTGCTCAACTGCTATGGATCAAGCAAAAGCTAGAAGATTTTGGTGTGTTTTCTGATTGTGTGCCTTTACCATGTGACAACACCAGTGCTCTCAACATGGCAAAGAATCTAGCTCAACATAAGATAACAAAGCACATTGATGTGCGACATCATTTCCTCAGAGATAGTGTTGAAAAAGGGCCTATCTGCATGAAGTTTTGTAGTAAAAAAGACCAAATTGCAGATATCTTCACCAAAGAACTGAGCAGAGAGCACTTTTAAAAGAATCATTTGGCACTAGGGTTGATAAAATCAAGCTGAGGACTTGGTCCCTCGATGATTGGATATGAATGAAATGAACAGGTAAAATAGCTAAAAAGTATTTTCTGGCGAAGTCTAACACATTTCTATACCGTTGCAGGTAGACACGCATGGCGATTATAGAGCAAACAAGAAGCTAATGGTATTGCACTTTGATAAAAGGACAAGGCTTGTATTTACAGAATCTGTTAGGGAATCTGGTTCCTTTGACACAGGTTAGTAGTTCCTCTGTACTCTCATGCACAACTTTTTAACGGCTAAAAAGGTGCCACGTCGAGCAAGCACTCACGAATATATCGGAGTTATCGATCGGGTCTGCGGTTTTCCGTCAAGCTTCTTTTGTAGTTAGAGATCTTCGACTTCTTGTTGCTTCTTCGTTCGATTGAAACTGTTGCAACGTTGGAGTTGTATTTGCGGATATTCCTTGTATTATTGAAAGAAAAATAGACATTGAGACTACTGCTACTTTCCGGGTTAGTAACTAAATTAAGAACTCGCCATCTCCGGTGGAGTTCTCCAGCGATCGTCGTCTCTTCCGTTTTTCGGTCAGTAAGTAGACTTAAACTTTTCTCTTTCTTCTGTCGTTGTTTATCTCTCTTTCCAATTTGCTATAGGGTATAAACTGCCTCAGCTACTGTTTTCTATTTGAGTCCTTAGTTTGACTATTTGCTACTCAAGATTCTGAGCTTTTCACAATGTTTTTTGGCAATCCTCTAGGCAAGCGCCTAGGGCTAGTTTTTTATTAATAAAAAGAAAAGAAAATACAACAATTCGGAAAAGTTCAAATAACGGGGACAATAGTACCGGTTTTGTTACCCATATGCCTTGGCTATATTATCACTCCTCTGCGCCTCACATTGCCTTATGATGGCAACCTCATGTAGAGGATTCATGGGGTAACTGTCGGCAAAGTCTCATGAGGGCATATAATCTCATAGCCGTGTGGATATTTTCCAAAGGCATAGGACCACGGTAACACAAACCGGGCTAAACCTTACCTTACTATTCCTATTGAGGCTTTAAATAACTTCACCTACTAGCATGCATGTAAAAAATAAGAACTGGAAAGTAAAAAATATTCAATGATCATCACAGAGTTTATAACATACTCTGTGATGATATTACAAATGAGAATACTAATATAATGGTAGAATAAAATGTTGAAGGAATTAAAATGTTGTCCCTTCTTGTCTGAACTTGTAATTTCTTCAATGTGTAACTCTTTTTCATCACAATCCCAATTCTTTAAGATGTATTCAAAATTCATGGTTTCTTTTTTGAATGATTGGACTTTGTAGATGTAGTTGGGCGGCCTTCTTTTGTTTGGCAACTCTCATTGGAAGTCGCCTAACATTTAAAAAATCACTAACCTTGTCGTCCCAACTATTTTTCCTTGTATGAGATTTCCTATTTTTTCCGCTATGCATAGGTGACAAATCACCTTTTCTTGCTGCCTCTGCCCTGCATTGATTTAGAATATCATCTTCCTCACCTATTTCATATGTATCTCTGCCCACAAACACCTGATTTTGCATGTCTTGAACATGTTCTTGAATTACCACACTGTTTTCGTCCATTGCATCCAATAGCTTTCTTTCCGCTAGTGTAATAGTAGGAGTGGTTGTCACAATTTGTTGTTGCCCAGAAATTGTTGTTACTGTTGATGGACGATCAACAATAGGTTTAATAACTGGATCATTTTAATTAAGCTGCTGCTCCATTGCATCGAAGATTGGATTATCTGTTACAGTATGCTGCTGCCCAGATTTTATTGTAGCTATTGTTTGATCAATTGCAGCTGGGACTAATTGCTTTGTATGTGTTGCTGCAGTTCGCTTCAAGCTTCCAGTTGGAGAATTTCTGGGCAAAAGAATTGGAGCATTGATGTTCAATTTGCTCCTATGACTTGCTGCTGATCCCTCATCATATTTTGCCATTGCTAGACAGTCAAGATCTTCACCTGCACTCTCTTGATCGACCTCCTGATCAGCTTCTTCAGATGAATACCCTGCATGACCATCACCCCAATCCTCGTCTTCGTCATCCTCTTCACGTTGTTGTAACCAAAGTTTAGATTTGATCACCTTTGCTTGGATAAATTCATCATTGTTTCCAGTTGACAGAATAAGCTGCCCAGCTTCACCTTCAAACTCACCATAGGATTCAACTGATTGTGATGGAACATCAAATACAGAGGTATTTAATGTGACCAAAGGCTGTTTAACCATTGTGGAGTTCCTCATCATTTCATTCTGAGCATTCTTGATTATTTGTTCTACCTGAGGATTGGAAAAATATAGTGTAGGAACTTTGGAACTGTGAGCTTGGATGCCTATAAGTTCATTCCCCAAATTGTTGTTGGAGTCTTTTCGTCGAAAGCCCAAATTTTCAGCCAAGTCGTGACTGTCTTGCCCTCCTCATTCCTTGCTGGGCGTTGGAGCTAAATGTTTGGACATTCCACTATCAAGTACACCTTTTGCATCAATTTCAGAGTCCCCATCAGCATTAAGAACCTCGAAATTATTTGTGCTGGAACCAACATTGAAGTCTGTTCCTCGAACATTTTTATTCTGTTGTTTTAGTGAGACCTGCTTCTTTGTGGGTGTTTTCCTATTTGTTACCAGGCTCTAATCTCCTTCCTTTTTGTTCATGTCAGCTTTCTTAACACCCCCGATCACCTTCCCATTTTGATTTTCCCTCAATACGCTCTTAGTCCCAATGTTTTCATTACCAGAGTTCTGGGCAGTAGCTTTTTTGTCAGAGATTTTCTCTGCAGTTTTCTGCTGATCATCAGCAAGTGTGTGTGCAGTTGGTTGTTTCCTTACACCTTTTGGAGAGTGTTTAGCTTGTTCAACACCAACACCTTCCAGTTCTCGTTGCTCCTTATGTACATCAGCAGCTGTACCTGATGCTCCAAACTGCTGTTGAACCATATCAGGCTTGTTAGAAGTATCCGCTCGATCGGCAGCAGCCTTCAACGTACCAACAGTAGCTGAGTACATCCTTGTAAAATCTGTAGAGGCAGGGATATCCTTCAACCTTGTATCACCAATTGCAGCGTTATGATTAGCAATCCTAACAGGATGTCGATCAACAGTTGCCTCAAGCTTAGAACCAACAGTAGCTGGTTCTTGTCCAGCATTTTTATGATGCTCTACAACTACTATTGTTGCATGCTTACCCTCCAATTGTGAGCCTACATGAACTGGTCGTTTTTCATCCTTAGAAGTAATAACAACTGAAACTTTATTTAGCTCAACACCTCCCTGCAGCCCAGGATTCATATCAAATTTTGAAGCATCACTTAGTTTTTGCACGTTTGATTTCTCTACTGCTTCCACTACTGCAGCTCGATCCCAAGTTGCTTTCAAAGCAACATTATTCACTAAAGTATTAGCTGCTTCAACATGCACTACAGTAGTACTAGGAACACCACCTATATGTGATATCTTGACTGAACTTTCACCATGTTCATGAATCCCAGTTTGATTTTCACCCATTTTCTTTTTCGCCAAACTATTTTGTTCTCCAGCAAATCGATCCCCTTCATTCACTCCCCTCTTTTCATTCAAATGTTGACGTAAATAACCAGTGTACTTTTCCCCAGTAGTTTGTTCTTGAAAAACTTCAAGTTCATCAATCGTAACTGGGTTGTGAGTCTTTTTCGATATATATCGACATGTTTTCTTGTCGTGGCCCTGGTGTTTGTAACAGTTACAGTACAAAGGCATATTGTCATAAACAATTTCCTGAAACACTTCAATGATTTTTCCAGAGATTTATCCAAGCTTTGGATCCTCACACGCTTGGGATGCTTGTTCATTAGGTCTAAGATTACCTTTACCCTCGCTGTGCTTGGTCTGGATTTAAGTTGCGTTGCTTTATCAATGGCAATAGGTTTACCAGCAGCAGAAGCGATTGATAACAATGAACGCATTGCAAATAACTCCGGCGACAGATTCGGCAATAAAATCCAAACTACTGCCATTGTAGTTTCCTCATTTGGATTAAATCCAATTATCCATGGAAAGACTCTATACTGGTGTTCTTCGCCATTCCATGATAAGTAATTTACTGCACGAGCTAAAGCATGTACATAATCTTCATTTTGATCGAACCTTAACAGAATTTGCCTTGGTGCGAGTGAACCTACGAGGCATCGACCTTTTGTTCCTAGATGTTTTGGCAGTAAGATTCTCAGCTCTTTGAGATCTGGTGCACCTGAGGAGAGTTTAAAAACAACAAATTGGTGTAATCCCTCCTCCATTGCAAATTCACGTCTTTCCTCCATGGTAAAACAAACAGTTGGTTCGCCATGTACATATTGAATCGATTTCAAAACTGTTTTTGTTGCACTTTGTGTTGGTGATTTGGATTGGATCTGAGCAGCATATGTTGGTTTAATAGATGGCTCTCCCATAGCCAAAGGTTGGGGAGAGGACACAACAGTCATGAAACTCTTCAACACTCCATTGACGTGAAGAAGCAGAAGAGTCTAACCAAACATTTCTGCGTGTTACAGTAATCACAAAAATAAAAATTAAGATCTGAAAAAATTGGTTATGAATTTGTGGATGAAACCAATTGGGGATTGTGCGCAAAGAGTAGATGCTTCTTTTGACACTAAAATTGCAACAATCCACCGCTGGATGCCGGAGTTATGGCCCGATGAATAGTGATGGAATTACTATTCACCTTCTTCCTAGAGAGGAGCATAATTTTATTCCATGTATTTCATTGTAAAAAATTAGCTTTTCACAAAATTGGATAGGTTTTTTGCATCTTTTATTTCTAACAGTAGAAATTCTTTGAGATACCCCTTCCAAAAGACCAAACCAGCGCATACATCTTTTAGGGATTTTATAGCTGTTGCTGAATTTGGGTCTGTCGCAGCTGAGCTTTATCTCAGAAGTTTCTGGCCCTTATTTGATTTTCGGCTTGCCCCACCCCTTTTGCGTCCCAAATCTGCCCCCACCCCCTTATATTCTCGTTTTCTTCTTCTCCTTTCTTTGTACATTTTATATTGTTGGGGCTATACCAGTGGTAGCGGTGATAGCTCCTTCTGGTTTTTGGGTCGTGGTATTTTCTGTGTTTTCAGGAATTCTCGAAGTATTGGAGACAAGTTGGGCGCACGAGCACTGGCAAAGGAGAGCAACCTGGGCGAGTGTCAGCAAAGGGCGGTAGGAAGTGGTGTGTGAGCGTACAACTATATCGAGTACAACAAATCAGCCACAGGTTTTGTTATCGGGAGTTGGTACCTCCTGTTTTACTGTTTCCCTTTTGGTGTTAGCTAAATTACTGTTACTTTACTTTGCAATAGTTAAACCTTTCAACTAGGATACTAGTTACCACTTGTTTCCTTCTAGTTTGATTCATTGTCCGTTGTGCACTAGCGAGTCTTCTTTAGATTGTTGTAGGTGTAGTGGCTGCAGTCTGGGATAATAGTATAAGGGCATGTCCTCGGGTGGGGCAGAGTGTGGGGCTGGGGTCAGGGGTGGGACGGGTAGCAGGGGAGGTAGAGGGAGCAAGGGAGCCTATAGGTTGAGAATCAGGTCATGGAACATAGGTTTACTAACGAGTAAATCCATAGAGTTGGCGAAAATCCTTCAGAAGAGGAAGATTAATAAAGCGTGTGTCCAGGAAACTAGGTGGGTCGGATCGAGGGTGAAAAATGTGGATGGGTATAAGTTGTGGTACTCTGGTGTCCTGAGGGGTAAGAATGGAGTGGGTATCCTGGTAGATAGCCATCTTAGAGAGTCCGTGGTAGAGGTCAGGCGGGTGAATGATAGACTAATGACTATTAAGTTGGTCGTGGGTGAGGGTACTTTAAATGTCGTTAGCGCGTACGCACCGTAAGCAGGCTTGGATGAGGATATTAAGAGGCGCTTTTGGGAGGGGTTGGATGAGATTGTTCGTAGTATCCCGCCTTCTAAGAGGTTATTCATAGGAGGAGATTTCAATGGTCATATTGGGTCATCTGCAGGTGGGTACACTAAGGTGCATGGCGGCTTTGGTTTCGGGGAGCGGAAGCGGAACGGAGGGGGCATTGCGCTGTTGGACTTTGCCAAGGCTTTCGATCTAGTCATTGCAAACTCGAGTTTTACGAAGCGGGATGAACATTTGGTTACTTACCAAAGTTCGGTGGCGAAGACTCAGATTGACTATCTCCTCCTCAGGAGATGCGACAGAAGGTTGTGCGAGGACTGCAAGGTTATCCCAGGTGAGACCCTCTCAACGCAGCATAGGCTTTTGGTGATGGACATTTGTATTAGGATAAGGAGGAAGAAGAGGTCAGTACAAGGACGCCCCAGGATTAGGTGGGGCGCCTTAACTAAGGATAAAGCTAAGGAGTTGGAAGGAAGGTTATCGACAATGGGATCTTGGAGAAGTAGTGGGGACGCAAACACAATGTGGTCGACAGCGGCAGACTGTATAAAAAAGGCGGCGAGAGAGGTGTTAGGGATATCTATGGGCCACAATGGTGGACACAAAGGAGATTGGTGGTGGAATGCAGTTGTCCAAGGTAAAGTGGAAGCAAAGAAGGCGGCTTACCTAAGGTTAGTAGGGAGCACTGACGAGGAGGAGAAGAGAGAGAACAGTCAAAGGTATAAGGTAGCTAGGAAGGAGGCGAAGATGGCAGTGACGGAGGCTAAGACGACAGCTTTTGCTCGTCTGTATGAGGAACTAAGGAACAAAGGTGGGGAGAAGAAGTTATTCCGACTCGCTAAGGCGAGAGAGAGGACAACTCGGGATCTGGACCAAGTGAGGTGCATAAAAGATGATGACGACAAAGTTTTGATGGGAGATGACCAGATTAAGAGGAGGTGGCAGACCTACTTTCATAAACTTCTAAGTGAAGAAGGGGATCAGGATATTATACTTGGGGAATCGAGGAATGCCGACAGTCCCCATGAATTAAGTAATTGTAGGGACATTGAGATCAATGAAGTCATGGAGGCAATGCGTAAGATGAGAAGGGGCAGAGCTACCGGGCCAAACGAAATTCCGGTTGAACTTTGGAGGTGTGTGGGTAGAGCAGGCTTGGAATGGCTTACTGCATTGTTTAGTGTTATATTCAAGACTAATAGGATGCCTGAAGAGTGGAGGTGGAGTACAATGGTCCCGTTGTATAAGAACAAAGGTGATGTCCAGAGCTGTAACAACTATAGGGGCATCAAATTACTAAGTCATACCATGAAAGTTTGGGAGAGAGTGGTAGAAATGAGAGTGCGAAGGACGGTGTCTATTTCAGACAACCAGTTCGGGTTCATGCCGGGGCGATCTACCACAGAAGCTATCCACCTTATTAGGAGGATGGTGGAACAGTACAGGGATAGGAAGAAGGATCTCCACATGGTGTTTATTGATCTGGAGAAAGCGTACGATAGGGTTCCTAGGGAGGTCTTATGGAGCTGCTTAGAGGATAAAGGGGTCCCGGTTGACTATATTAGGGTGATTAAAGACATGTATGCTGGAGCTAAGACTCGGGTTAGGACAGTAGGAGGCGACTCTGAACACTTTCCAGTTATTACGGGGTTGCACCAAGGGTCTGCGCTCAGCCCATTCCTATTTGCCCTGGTGATGGATGCACTGACTCATCATATTCAAGGGGAGGTGCCATGGTGCATGCTATTTGCTGATGACATTATTCTAATTGACGAGACACGAGGCGGCGTCAACGAGAGGCTAGAGATTTGGAGACATGCTCTTGAGTCTAAAGGTTTCAAGTTGAGCAGGACGAAGACGGAATACCTCGAGTGCAAATTTGGGGTTGAGCCGACGGAAGCGGGAGTTGAAGTGAGGCTTGACTCTCAAGTCATTCCCAAGAGGGGTAGTTTCAAGTACCTTGGATCGGTTATTCAGGGGATCGGGGAGATTGACGAGGATGTCACACATCGTATAGGGGTGGGGTGGATGAAGTGGAGGTTAGCGTCGGGAGTCTTGTGTGACAAGAAAGTGCCACCGTTACTAAAAGGTAAGTTTTATAGAGTAGTGGTTAGGCCTGCCATGTTATATGGAACTGAATGTTGGCCGGTAAAGAACTCACATATCCAGAAGATGAAAGTAGCAGAGATGAGGACGTTGAGGTGGATGTGCGGGAATACAAGGATATATAATATTAGGAATGAAGATATTCGAGAGAAGGTGGGCGTGGCCCCCATGGAGGACAAGATGCGGGAAGTAAGACTTAGATGGTTCGGGCACATTCAGAGGAGGAGCACTGATGCACCGGTGAGGAGGTGTGAGCGACTGGCTGTAGTGGGCACACGGAGAGGTAGAGGGCGACCTAAGAAGTATTGGGGAGAGGTGATTAGACAGGACATGGCGCGACTTAGGATTACTGAGGACATGGCCCTTGACGGGGAATTATGGAGGTCGAGCATTAAGGTTGTAGGTTAGGGGGAAGTTGTGAATATTTCTATAGCACAATAGAGAGAGACTAGCCAGTTATGAGTTAGACTAAGAATGCCATTGGTCGTCTATTGATGCAGGGCTTTACGTGCTAGTTTTTACTATACCAGCCATCTATTTCGTATTTCGTATTCTATATTTCATATCTCTTATATTGCTGTTATTTTATTATGCATTTTTATGGTACTAATATATCGTCTCTTGTTTCTTTCTTGAGCCGAGGGTCTCCTAGAAACAGCCTCTCTACCCTTCGGGGTAGGGGTAAGGTCTACGTACATATTACCCTCCCTAGACCCCACTTGTGGGATTATACTGGGTCGTTGTTGTTGTTGTTGTTGTTGTTGTTGTAAAAAGGTGCCACGTCATTAAAATGTCAGTTTCTCCTTTTTCTCCTTTTAGAATCTAAGCGTCCTTTCCGTTATGAAATGACCTATCTACCCAAAAAAATTAATACCCGTTCCTAATCGGTCCCTCATCCCCTTTAAATAAATCCAAACACTGTCACCCTCATAATTGTTCACATCAAAAGCCAAAATTCCCTTTTTCTCTCAATAACCAAACACTCTCTTCCTCCATAAACTCTCACTACACTCCATCATGTCTGAGAATCTCGAAGCAAAAAATGTTCCTAGCATCGTCCCCACTATGTCTTCACTTATTGAAGCACCAGTGACAGAGTCTACGACCCTTATGCCACCCAGTCCAAACCCTAAGCAAGAGTCCTAACCACCCACTTACTCTTCTCCAACCCAATCAAGTACTCGTTCTCATAGGAGTCACAAAACTTCGAATCCCAAGAAGGTTGTGTCTACGATCTCTCCTTCTGGCTCATCAGAAAAAATGGCTGAGGGAGAAGAAAATCAAGAAATTTCTAGTTTGCAAGTGGAAGAAAGTTCTGAGGATACAACAGGGTGTGGTTTATAATGGTGATGAATCAACAATAACTACCCCAAGTCTTGATTTGAATGTTTCCTATTCTACAGGTAATACTCTTACTATGTTTTCTAAGTTTACTTTGGGGTTTCAAGAATAAGAGGATATAGAGAATATGTTGTCAATAGCTGTTGAGGGAAGTTTGGTTGGTGGTTATGAGGGTCTGTCTGAAACCAATGGGTCTCATGGGGAAGGTGATAGTATACAGGTAGAGGGTAGGGTACTAGTGCCTGTCGAAAATCTGGCACCTGAAAGTACTATTGGGGAACCACATGAGGGACCTGATTCCTCAGCCCAAGAGGAGCCCTATGCTCCTACTTGGGATAAAACCCCTTGTTCCTCAAAAGAACCCTAGGTCAGTACTGATATCAATCCCTCTCTTTATTTCTATGCTGAGCCATTGACAATTGTTGTTCCTGAGATGAGATCTCTTTCTGAGGAAGAGAATGAGAAGTGAAGAAGACTATGACAATGTGGCTCTTTCATGCTTTATCAGTGCTAGGAGTAGAAAGGTAACTCCCAAGGATCTCATTCTTAAAATACCTACTACTAGGCTGCAGAAAAATAGAAGCTCTTGAGTCAGTTCTTAAGAAAAACAAAGAAGAAAAGAAAAAGAGGAGGTTGGTAAAGGGTGCAAATGTAGTGAATGAGAAAGTAGTACCTTCATCACTTGTTATTAATATTGATGCCGAGGTGAATGAGGAACTAGGTTCCTTAGTTCGTAAGTCCTCCAAGAAACCTACAGTTCCAAGACCTAGGAAGGAGTCATCTGTGAGTGTGATGGATGTTAGCAATGTTGAGGTGGAAAAGTCTGGTGAGAAAGTGGCTGAGGAGTCTGGTGAGAAAGTGTCTGAGAAATCTGCCGAGAAAGGGAAAAGTGTGAGAAAATCAGTGAAAAGGAAGGTTGGCGCCAATTAGGAACTCGGTTCCTCCAAGAAGGCCAAGGTGGGTGTGACCAAAGATGAAGGAAGGGAAAATCTGAGAAATCAAAAGGTGTTGTGCGGAAGAACATTAGCCTTTGATATTCTTGATATGACAGGGATGTTCCAACTGGTTGATATCTGTGAATTTCAACATTGGACACATTTGTCCACAAATGAGAGTCTTAAAGTGTATGAGGCAAAGGTGCGTAGTTTCTACACTGACTTTTTCACAGTAGAGGATGACAATATCTGCATGAAAGTGAATGGTGTTGACCTTGTGATGGATGGGGTTATATTGGGAACCATTTTGGGAGTGCCTACTGGTGGTATATACTTCATTGAGGGGATTTGTCTCCAAACTTTAGAAATGCTATCTTAAAGGATAATGCAGTGCAGCAAGGGGAATGGGTACACAAGAATGTCCTCCTTCCAGTGTACCAACTAATGTTTGAAATGGTAAACAAAGTTCTGCTTCCACGCGCAGAAAGATGTTCCATTATGTCAAGAGCAGAATCGTTTCTCATGGAAGTACTGGATGCCTACACTACTATAAATCTGCCTGGTCTCATGATAGAGCATATGAAGAAAGTAGTAAATTTTAAGGATGGTAATCATGGGTTGCCTTACGGGTTCCTACTCACTAAAGTATTTGAATTCTTTAAAGCACCTTTGGGAAATGATAAAGTGGGTACTCACAAGCAAACATTCTCCAAGACCACCTTAGAAGAGTGTGAGTGCATCGATAAGAAAGAAGGGGTTGGAAGCAATTCTACTATCTCGCAACTGATTGAAACTCAGAACATCACCACCAAAGAGATAAGGAAGCTGAAGGCAAGGAATACCATTCTCAAAGGTCAGCTGAGTCAGGCTCAGGAGGCACCTTGTTCCAGTAGTTCACAAGGCACAGAGGTTGCTCGTCTGACCAAGGAAATGCTGATCTCCGGAAATAGGTCGAGGACCTGAAGGAGAGGTTGCTTAACGAGCAGGTGTCAGCAAATGCTCAAATGGACATCCTCCTTAGAACCCCTGCTTCTTCCTCTGCTTCAAATGCTCCTCCTTCCAGTGCTCCTTAAAGTCGTTCCTTCCTAGTGTCAAGTTCAAGTTGCATGTTCTTTGTTTTGGTTTCCTATGTTTAGCTATGTTTAATGGCTGGTACCTTTTTGTTGTTTTATTTTGTGGGTGATTATGTAACAAATGGAACTGCTCCCTATTTATTTCCAAAATTAATGAATATCCCATCCTTTTTGCTATGCATGCCTTGCTCTTCTGCTCTATTTTTAGTCATGTTTGTGTGCAAACATGTGGCACGAGTTAACCAAGCTAGACTTCTTTTTGGTTATTGCTTGCTACTAATCTTTTTATGATGCCAAAAGGTGGAAAATTAATTGATGGGGGAACAAGTTCAGGGGGGATACAAGATATACATATGATAACTCTGGTTCTCAAGGGGAACTTTAATTACAAGTTTGTCATCATCAAAAAGGGGAAAATTGATAGGTTATGCATCTTGTTATGTTTTAATGATCTAACAAACTTACCACTGAGAACCATGTTCCACATCCTTAAGTACTCAAGAATAACGAGTCTCAAGTCGGGGACATGATTCAACATTTCAGAGTCAAAGAACTAATATAGGGAACAAATGGACATCAATTCCCTTGATGACTGTACCAATCAACTCCCACAGCTGTAAAGTCACTACAACTATTTCTCTACACACATGCAATAGTGCAAATAGTGCAGCAGTCACTTTATGGGGAATGCCCTTGTACCAAACATGCTTGCATCATTAAAGTGATGTCATTTATGTAATATTAACATGAAGCAAAGGAAAAACATCACACTTGTATATCCCAGAATTTATCAAGCTTTCTCTCAAGTGTGCGTCATTTGGCAAGTGACTTTCAAGGGCATCAAGAACAAAGAACAACATAACGAAGGACTAGTTTCCTGTATTGAGTCATTATATGTCCTTAGTTATATTGCACCTTTGTTAAATTGATTTACTTGTAATTCCTACTTAGCTTAGTCAGAAGAATTGGTAGGAAACCTTTAGTAAAACCATAGATCTTGTGTTTGTCTTGGCAAGAGTTAGTCGAGTTGTAAACTTTGTAATAGAGTTATTACAAAGGGGATTATGATAGAGTTATTACAAGTTAGTGAGGGATTAAGAGGTTAATTCCTAGGCTAGAATAGGTTGTAATTTTTAGTATACTCAGCAGTGAAGTTGAAATCCTATGAGAGTAGGTCGTAGTCTTTAATCCCACAAGCTTAGAGTTTTTCACGTAAAACTCTATTATATCATTTACTTATTGTTTTGTATGTGCGTTATGTGGGAACTAATAAAGAACCTGGTTCTCTATATAGTTTGGTATACCCTTACTTTCTATCATAGAGGAAAAACCAAAGTTGAGCATTAATTTGGTTGCAGAGTGAGGTAAGTATCGTGGTTGATCTTGACTTGAGGGATTATGACTTGTTTATCTATTTGCTATGTATTTTATGTGTGGGGACAACACATATGTGAAGTGACGAGTATCTATGCGTTATCATTGGGTTAAAGCATGGTGGTGAAAATTGTTTCTTTTTTGTGTTTTATTGTTTCGTTAATTATTTTATACATGCTTAGGTTAGAGTATTGCTTCTTTTACAACACGTCTGGTCGTTAACTCCATGTGCCCCTGCCTCTGTTTCTAGGACCAACCGATGCCTCACCTGCACAGGTACCTACGTAGTGTAGTCTCGGTCGAACATTCAACATAGCGTTTGGAATTATGTGCCTTCCAAAACCAAGGGTATTTTGGAATTAGGGGAAACAAAGCTTCAACAATTAGAAGCTTCCTGGCAAAGCTTCAAACAAAGAGGTTTCGCATTTATTGTTCATTTCAAAGTTAGTTGGATATTTTGAAAGTTGAGTTTGATATCGTGGCACTATAATTGAAGTAAAATTATTTTCCATCTTATTTTTATTATTTGGATTTATATTGTTGCTTGGTGAGGAAGAGAGAAGATCACGAAGGGTGTTTTCATACCTTATTTACATTCATTATTATATATTAAGAGATTTGAGAGTGAAAACACGAAGGGTGATGCCGTGCTGGTGAGTAAACGCACGAAGGATGATGTCGTGCCATTTTATTTATGATATTACATGGTAAGGACGAGAGTAGAAGCGCGAAGGGTGATTCCATGCCATTTTCATATCATTGCCTTATTTGATTTTCGGTTTTGGTGATTTACTTGGTTATATTGTTATTTCGGAAGATGTTATTTCATGATTTCGTACTTGCTGTTTTTATGATATTTCTCCTTTCACATGTCCCCTCCTAGTTAATATTTTATCGTTCTTGTTATTTTGCTGCTTTATATATACTTGCACATGATTTTTACGTAGGTGTCTCGTCACTACCTCGTCGAAGTTAGGCTCGATACTTATGGAGTACATTGAGTCAGTTGTACTCACACTACACTTTTGCACTTTTTGTGCAAATACTGGTATTGGTCCCAGTAGTGCTTACAACTACATCAGCACAGATCACATTCACCTCGGAGACGTGAGGTAGATCTACTAGCGTTCGCAGACCTTAAAATCCCACTCCATTTCCTATATTTACCGGTTATCTCCTTCGAGTAGTTGATTTATTTCAAACTATGCGTGTAGACTTCTAGTTGCTCATGTACTTGTGATTCCAAATTTCTGGGAGTAGTCAGTATAACGTTACTTTTATTCACTATGTTAAATTTGGAATTTATTTCTCGTTTAAGGTCATTATTTTGAATTAATTGTAAAAATTGGTTAGTTTCTTTATTAACGCCGACCTGCTTAGCAAGTGGATTTTAGGCGCCATCACAGTTCCGAGGTTGGAAATTTCGGGTCATGACACCTACTAATCTTCTACCTTAATACCTCTATATCCTCCTATCATTGGTCATATCCTCAGTAAGCTAAAGCAACAACATGTCCTGCCTAATCAGCTCTCCTAGGTACATCTTTGGCCTACCTCGACCTCTTCTCAGGCCCACCATGACCAGCTTCTCACACCTCATAACAGGAGCATCAATGTTTCTCCTCTTAACGTGCTCAAACCATCCTACCATCGACTCCCATATATTGTCCTCCACCGAGGCCACTCCCACCTTGTCCCGAATAACTTCATTCTTGATCTTATCTCTCCTGGTACATCCGCCCATCTATCTTAACATCCTCATTTATGCTATTCTTCTTCTGTAGATGGGAGCTCTTGACTGACCAACATTCAACTCCGTATAATATCATTGGTTTAACCACCATTCTGTAAAATTTAATTCTTTGCGGCACATTCTTATCACATAGAATACAAGATGCGAGCCTCTATTTTATTCATCCCACTCTAATACAATGTGTAATATCACCGTCAATCTCCCTGTTACCTTGGATTATATACTCGAGATAGTTGAAACTACCTCTCTTGGATATAACTTGAGTATCAAGCTTTACGTCCACGTCCGCTTCATGAGTCCTCTCACTAGATTTATACTCCAAATATTCTGGCTTGGTCTTGCTCAACTTGAAAACCTTTAGTCCAAAGTCTGTTTCCAAACCTCCAACCTTACGTTAAACCAGCTTTGCGTCTCGTTGGTCAGCACTATATCGTCAGCACTCAGCAAATAACATGCACCACGGCACCTCCTCTTGGATGTGTTGCATCAGCACACGTCCATTGCCAATGCAAATAATAACGGGCTAAGAGACGATCATTGGTGCAACCCCATCATAATTGGAAAGTGTTTTGATTCACCTCCCACAGTACTCACCCAAGGCCGAGTCTTTGTACCATCATACACATCCCTAATTATCATATTGTATGCCACCGAAACGCTGGTGACCTCCAAACACCTCCACCAGAACCTTCCTCGAGACTTCATCACACGTTTTTCAAGGTCAATGCACACCATATACAAGTCCTTCTTTCTTTCCCTACACTGCTCCACTAATCTCCTCACCAAATGATAGCTTCCGTAGTCGAATACCCCGGCATTAATCCGAACTGGTTCTTGAAAAATAGATACGCTCCTCCTCACCTTGACTTCCACCACCCTCTCCAAAATCTTCATAGTGTAACTCAATAAATTTATATTCCTATAATTGTTGCAATTTTTGATATCACCCTTGTAATTATACAACGGAACCATCGTACTCCACCTTCATTCTTCGGGCATCTTCTTCGTCCTAAAAATGACATTAAACAACTCAGTGAGCCACTCCAAGCTTGCTCGACCCATGTTCTTCAAAAATTCCATCGGAATTTTGTCTGACCTTGTCGTTCTGCTCCTTGCTCATCTTACGAATCGCCCCCTACACTTCCTCTCCCTTAATATGCCTATAATACACAAAAGGGAAAAGTCCCACATATAGAGTCAATATTAGGGCAAGCTTGTCTGTAATAAAATTTGGGGAGGAAATAGGGAACTAATGTTAAGATCTGAACGCGCTTAAAAGAGTGGTACTTTTAGGTAAAAATTAAAAATTGAAAATGATTTTATAATTTATCTATATATGTATAGCTATCTATACTATATTAAAAGTACGAAATCCCTTAGTGAAAAGTTGTTAGCTTTTTTTACGCTTTAAAATATAGAGTTCACATTTAGAACATAGTAATTTGAGTATTTCATTAATATTTAGGAATAGTCATTTAATTAATTTTCCTATAATTTAGGAATAGTTATTTAATTACTCTCCTATTGTTAATAGTCTAGGAAAGTTAATTAGTTTTTGCCTAAATTTTTGCCTCTTCGTTCAACTCGCTATGTTAGGCTAATTCTCACTAACGTCTTTTTGGGTTTTTGTTAGGAGGCTTTATTATTTGGTAAAAATTTTGAAGCACTAATTTTTCATAAAAAAATATTTGGTGAAAGACGAGCTGTTTGACTTCTATTTTGTTAAGAGTTTTTATTAGTTGGTATGTTTTTCTTTGTCTATTCGATCCATACACAACTTTATTTTATATAAATTCTTTTCTGTTTGAAATTATACACCCAAATACTTCCATAAAAAAAAGCTACAATTTTACAGTTTAGTCGTCAAACTTTGTTTATTCTTACAGCACCGTTCCAAGTTCTTTTTCTCTAAGCAAAAAAGTTCGTATCAACTGTTTTATTTTGCATGCACATATTTGTATTAATATTTGAATTTTGAGTTCATGCATATTGTTAGAACTTTGACTATAATACCAAAATACTTTATATTATACCTAATTTTTAAATTGTGTGTGGTGTTTATAGGCATATATTTCAAGATTAATGCATCATAACCCATCATTTTGGAGTTCACGTACTTTTATTTTGGCGTAATACATACGGAGACAACTAAAGATGACACAATCTTTCACTTAGATATTTAAACTAGGCCTCTTTCCAATTAGACACGTTTCTTAGGCAATTCTCATACCAATTAGATACGTTTTTTGCTAGCTTATTAATTAACCAAGCGCGTGTTCTGCAATCTCCGTCTACGTGGCAAAAGTAACTATTATAAATCGTGCCACATCATTTTTTTGTCCACCTTACTATCCACCTCAGCTATATAGTGTTATTTCCACTAAAATACAAATACCCCCTCAGCCCCCACTCGCAACGTTCCCCCACCCGCCGATGTCTCCAATTCTGTCGCCGACATCACCCCTGCTCCCTCTTCGTTGTCCAATTTTTGTCGTCTGATCTCGTCTGGCAAGCAGCGTCAAACATATCCAAACTCCAAAGTCTAAAGTTCATAAAACCCATTATCAAACTCCTTAATGAAGCCAAGAATTTCCGCAAAAACATCAAAATTACATAACAATGGCCAAGTAATTTTATTCTATTTATTAGGATGTTGGTCTCATTTGTTCACCACTTTTTAGTTGTCTTTGTTTGAGATTGATAGTTCTGCTTGATGATTTTTTCCTGCAGCTTTATTTACTTTTTGGTGTTATGGCAATGAAATATTATGGTGGTTGGAGGAGAAGTTTTGGTGGGATTTTGGAATTGGGGGCTGGTGATGATAAATGAAAAATGGTTGCTGCTAGGTAATTTATGAGGAGAAGATGACTTATTGGAGTATTATTACGGAGGAGGAAGGTTTAAGATAGTGGAGGAGCTGATATGGTGGGAAAATGGAGAAGATGATGGAACACAGTTTGTTTTTTGGGTGTGGGGGGGAGGGGGGGATTTAGTGAAAATAAGGTTTTTTGTGGTCAAATGCATTTTTAATATTTAATTAATTGAAATGCCATGTTTATTTCATTCACGCGCTTAAGGAGACTGAGAAACACTTTCTTTGCCATATCATAGTTTTGCGTCTAATTGGTATGAAAATTGCCTAAGAAACGTGTCTAATTGGAAAAATACCTAATTTAAATGTCTAAGCGAAAGATTGTGCCAACTTTAGGTGTCTCCGTATGTATTACGCCTTTTATTTTCGTAGTTATATTAGAAAATTTTAAAGAATTTTTTATGTGGATGTTTTATTTCGGTTTAGTAGGCATAATAAGATGAACGAGTGTTCTTCTAATACTTTTATAGTAGAAATATGTAAATTCTGGTACATTAAGGGATTTTTTGGGTTTTAACGAGCGTCCTAAATAGTAGGAAGCCAAAATTGGAAAATAATAATCCAACAGCCATGCCGATGGCCACACCACACCCCAAAATTAAGACATGACGCAATCTCTTTAGCGCTCTAACTCCAAAAGTTTCAATTTTAATTTATCTAATTCCCACTTTCATTTTTAACTCAAACAAATTTTTTATCATATTTATGCGATTTTTAAAAATCATTCACTCAAGAGCGGAGTTAACCCTCTGGATACGGGTTCGGTTGGGTCCAGTGATTTTTGTTCGTATTTGTCTTTAAAAGAATTGAATTATATATAAATGGGGTTTTGACACAGTTCCCCACAAAAACAAAACTATTTACCTTTGTCTACCCATTTATTTTTCTACACATAAACTAATTACATTTCCTATCCATAGTAGGTTGTGGGAAATTTTTTCTTTATTCTCCAATTCTTTTTTATTTTTGTGCTTCTTTTTTTTTTCTTTTCTCCTTTTCTTTTTTCTCGTTTTCTTCTTATTTTTTTTCTTTTTTCCTTTTCTAATTTCATTTGACTTCTTTTTTTCATATTCTTTTTCTCTTCATAATGTAATTTCATTTACTGTTTTCACTATTTTTTATTATTCTTTTTTTTATATTATTACTAAAGAAAAATTAAATTGTGTACCAATTAAATGTAGCTAATACAACCAAAAAAATATTAACTAACATATGATACCAGTATAGTATATAGTTATACCAATAGGGTATACAATTTGTACGCAAAGAGTTAAAAAAATTTAATTCAATTATTAAACTGAAATAATATCAGTTGTCAATAAAAATTTCAAAAAATTCTAAAAGGATGTAACTGTAAGAATATACCGTTACATTATATATCATACTCTAATATTTTATTTTATTTTGCATTTTTAATTTGCTCCTCACGCTGGGTAAAAGCTTAAAGCAAATTAAAAGGGAAAAGGCAAGTGAATTTACATGTAATAAGTATACTATTATAGTATATTGTATACTATTACAACATATTTTTACAGTTTATTGCATATTATTACAGTATACTATAATAATATATTGTATACTATAATAGTATACTGTAGTATAACTATATACTCCTATAGTATATTGTATATTATAGCGGTATACTCTTAGGTAACTGCGTTCTTCTTCGATTATTACAATATATCGTTGCAGTATATTGTAAACTATAATAGTATACTATTGCAGTATAGTTATATACTCCTACAACATATTGTATACCGTAGCGGTATACTATAGCTGTATTCTTTTTCGATTTTCAACTGAAAATTTCGATCTCAATCACCTCAAATTAGCTCCAACCACTATCAAATTTCAGTATGAACTTCCAGAAAGTACTATAAGAAATATTTAACAACACCCACTTTGAATATGGTTAAGGTAATAAATAATAATTGTAATTTGTATAACTTTCTTAGCATAAAAGAACAAAAATAAATTTAAGGATATAAGTTCCATACTACGATTTTTCGCACTCATCAAACACAAAAGGACAAACTTAATTAAAAAAAGAGGGAAAAAAATAAGAAAGTGATAAAGAAAAACATGAGTGAGGGAAGGGCTTTCACAGCTGAATGGATGATCAGATTCCTAAGGGCTGATTTGTATTTGTGATTAATACCCACTTCACGATTTTATGTATAAACACTAATGCATCTGTTATAAGAAAAAAATTGAACTGAATGAGTACAGTGAATTCAGCCTTTTATGGATGAAACAGAAATAATTTTGATACGAATTGGGGTAACATGTTTACCCTTTAGTGGGTACAGTGAATTCAGAAATAACATGTTTTAAGAAAAAATGGGTAAATAATTTGGGTCCCATGGGTAGGAGTAGTAAATAGTTTGGGTCTGGGCATTAAAAGGTAAATAGTTTAGGATTAATGGGTATAAAGTAAGATTTTCTCTATATAAATTATTAATTAGAACCCAATAATATAAAAGAATTAGAATATTGAACTCATAAGTTTTAAATTCTGACTCCGCCCCTGAATTTACTCATCAGAACTGAAGTACACGCGCATCCAAAGATTAGTACTTTAGAAAAGTACAAACACCTTTTGGGTTATTGGACATCCCTTTATTTTTCTTCGGATATTTTTAAGTTAGAGTTGCTAAGTAGCATAAATTAAAGACAGCCATCGAATGTGTATGAATTATGCATAATTCATGTATAATATGTATATAGTTGTGTATAATTAGTATATATCTTATGTTTACTGTCTAGGAAAAAATAAATATTAAAGTTGGTTAGCTATTTATGTAAAAATTCCCAAACGAAATCCAAATTTCTTAGTGCCATCAGTAGACCACGAATCAACCTTAGAAATCACTTGAAATAATTATAAGACTAACTCGCACATATGACAATGCACACATACAATGAATCATAAGTAATATTTTATGTAATAGTCATCTTCATACTTCATAGTTGAAACTAGGATGCCTAACGCGGACTAACGGACTCCCGACGACAGACGCCAAAGAATGAATAGAATAAAGCAACAAGGGATAAAAAAGAAATGACATTACTTCTAGAAGGGAAAAAAGCACGTTTCCATATTACATATATAAGAGTATTACATACTAGGGACATATTTACAGTACATATCAGGTTAGTTAAAAAAATTTACATATGGATATCATATAAATTTGTTGGGCTAAATGGCCCAAAGATACTCTTAAGATGGTGTGATATTGTCCGTTTTGGGTCAAGCCCGTATGGTTTTCCCAAAAGGCCTCACATCATTAAAAGATTTCAGCTACCAATGTGGGACTTTGTTCGCATACCCAACAATCTTCCCCTCGAACTAAGTTCCACGTGGCCCAGAACCACGATTCACGGGTCAATTTTCGAGATTCACTGTATGCCACCCACATTGTTAGAGTATTATGGCAACCGAAGCCCGCAACTAGCTTCTTCTTGTGTGTGCACCGCCCTGCACCATCACTCCGCATCTCCATACTCGTTCCGCTGAACCTGGGCTCTGATACCAGTTGTTGGGCTAAATGGCCCAAAGATACTCTTAACATGGTGTGATATTGTCCGCTTTGGGCCAAACCCGCACGGTTTTCCCCAAAAGGCTTCACACCATTAAGAGATTCTTACACCTTATATGTAGACTCCCAATCATTTTAGCTACCAATGTAGGACTTTATTCGCATACCCAACAAAATTAAATTGAGTAACCCATAAAACAAATTGGACTACCTGAAGTCAAAATTAAATACACATAGGGTGTGTTTAATAGGAAGGAAAATACTTTTAATATTTTTTAATTATTTCCTATCAAATGAAGGGAATATATTTTCCAATACTTTTTTTTTTTAACTTTCCCCACTCTATACTTCATCCCTACCAACCCGCCCCTCTACATCCCACCCACCCCCATCCACTCCCTCCCCCAACCTCCACCCTTAATAGAAATATTATTAAGAGTATTTCTTTTTCATGTTGTAAATAGAGTACTTTCTTTTTCATTTCAATAAAACGAGTATTTTTTTTTATGATGTAAAAGAGTGTTTTCTTTCATTTCAACAAAAAAATACTTTCTTTTCATGATGTAGGAAAACTATTTTTTTTTTATTTCAACAAAATGAGTACTTTCTTTTCATGTTGTAGAAATACTTTCTTTTTCAACCAAAAAAATATTTATTTCTTTTTAGTTGTGGAGCACGAACCTTAACGTTGTTTTTGCGTGAAAAAGTAAAGCATCACATTAGTTCCTTTGCGTTTGTGTGAATTTTTAAAAGAATAATTAAATTCTTGAAAAAAAATATAGTCCTGAAAATTTTAGGTATTTGTTTTTTTTTGGAGGGGGGGGGTGGGGGTGGAGAGGAGGGGGAACTAAAAAATATTTTCTACTCTCCAACTAAACACTAGAAAATATTTTCCGGAAAAAATTTTTTACTCACCAATCAAACAAGAAAAAATAAATGATAAAATCAGTCTATCTTCCACGAAAACATTTTCTATCGAAAACATATTCCTTCTTACCAAACACACCCATAGGTGTAATTGAAAAAGTTTACACATCATGCAAAGCTAGCTTGGAGATAGGGGTTTAATTGAATGATCTTCTTTACTGAAAATTTGTACGTGCTATAGAAATAGGGTTTAAATTTAGGTGATAAGTGCAAATTCAGCACATTTCTGAATCCTCCTTTGGTTCCGCCACCGGCGGTCAGTGGATAAGTTTTAAAAAAGCATGTTGCCATATATAGTGAGTATTACATAGCAGTGTGTGCAGCCGGAGGCTGACTAACAGCAACGTACAAAACAAAAATTCTAAAAGTGAAAGATGGCTGTGACAAATCAAAGGCTCTCACCATTATAAATATACATTTCCTTCTCTTCCATTTCCATCAATATCACTTCTTCAGTTCTCTCAAACAAACAGACAAACAAACATACAGCTCGTCCAGCTTAAGATTAGAAATGGCCCCTGCTGCTGCAGTACTCAGTAACTACGAAGAGGAGGAGATTGTTCGCCCCGTTGCGGACTTCTCTCCAAGTCTTTGGGGTGATCGTTTCCATTCATTCTCCCTCGACAATCAGGTATTCATCTTGTTTTATTATCAGCAAGTTTATCTGTGATGCTGCTATCTATATAGCATAATAATTAATATATCCCTTTAATTTACAGGTTGCAGGAAAGTATGCTCAAGAGATTGAAACATTGAAGGAACAAACAAGGAGTATGTTAATGTCCGCTGCTTCTGGAACTACTACATTAACACTGGCTGAAAAGTTGAATCTCATAGACATTGTTGAACGTCTTGGAATTGCTTATCACTTTGAGAAACAAATAGACGACATGTTGGACCAAATATACAATGCTGATCCCAACTTCGAGGGTCTTGAATACAATGATTTATGTATTTTGTCCCTTCAGTTTCGACTCCTTAGACAACATGGTTACAATATCTCTCCAAGTAATATAACATGCACTACTTCTTATTTTGTTGTTACATGCATCTAATTAATTAATATATGTCCACTTACACCTCTAGTGTATTAATCTTTTGTTTTCAACCTGAACCAGAAATTCTCAGCAGATTCCAGTATGCAAACGGCAAATTCAAGGAGTCTCTTAGCGATAATGTAACGGGTCTGTTGAACTTATACGAAGCTTCACATGTAAGGACTCATGGAGAAGACATCTTAGAAGAGGCGCTTGCTTTCTCGACAGCTCATCTTGAATCTGCAGCTCCACATTTGAAGTCACCTCTAAGTAAGCAAGTGACACATGCCCTTGAGCAATCTCTGCATA
This sequence comes from Nicotiana sylvestris, assembly GCF_000393655.2. Classification (NCBI taxonomy): domain Eukaryota; kingdom Viridiplantae; phylum Streptophyta; class Magnoliopsida; order Solanales; family Solanaceae; genus Nicotiana; species Nicotiana sylvestris. Next base: position 56,786,702 of record NC_091065.1, read on the forward strand.
AGAGCATTCCAAGAGTTGAGACACGTTACTTCATCTCCATCTATGAAGAGGAGGAATTGAATAATGATATCTTGCTTCGATTTGCCAAATTGGATTTCAATGTACTTCAAATGTTGCACAAACAAGAACTCAGCGAGGTTTCAAGGTAACCTCGTGATAATTTACGTGTGAAAAAAATTTATAAATTCTTTCCTCATAGTAATTTCTTAGAAGTTGACATATATTTTTACTTGTTTTGTAGGTGGTGGAAAGATTTGGATTTTGTGACGACACTTCCATATGCTAGGGATAGAGCAGTTGAGTGCTACTTTTGGACGGTGGGAGTTTACTCTGAACCTCAATATTCTCAGGCTCGTGTCATGCTTGCTAAGACTATAGCAATGATTTCAATAGTAGATGATACATTTGATGCTTATGGAATTGTTAAAGAACTTGAGGTCTACACTGATGCCATACAGAGGTATGAATTACTTCTCCTACAATTTATAATAAGAGACGACAAACGTAGATGTCAAACACGAGACATATCAATCGATTTCCTTTTCATTTATTAGGTGGGATGTTAGCCAAATCAATCGGCTACCAGATTACATGAAAATCAGTTATAAAGCATTGTTGGATCTCTACAATGATTATGAGAAGGAATTGTCAAATGATGGCAGATCCTCTGTTGTTCACTATGCCAAAGAAAGAGTATGACTCGTGACTTGTACCCAATTAACATGTTATTCATCAAAATCGACTATGTGGCTTATTCTCCTCTTATAATGAAACTTATTCTTTGAATATGTACTGATGGTTGAGTGACTTTGTTTGTTGTTCACAGATGAAAGAAATCGTGAGAAACTATTTTGTGGAAGCAAAATGGTTCATTGAAGGATATATGCCACCTGTTTCTGAGTATTTGAGCAATGCATTAGCTACTAGCACTTATTACTTGCTTACTACTACATCCTACTTGGGGATGAAGTGTGCTAACAAGGAAGATTTTGAATGGTTGGACAAGAACCCTAAAATTCTTGAAGCCAATGTGACCTTGTGTCGGGTCATTGATGACATAGCCACCTATGAGGTATATATTATTGCATCAAATATAAACTTTGAAATTTCTCTAAGCTTAAAGAATCATTAAGCAATGTATCAGTTGAATTCATACTTATTCCTAAAATATAATTGTGAATCCAGGTTGAGAAGAGTAGAGGTCAGATAGCAACTGGAATTGAGTGCTACATGAGGGATTATGGCGTATCAACGGAAGAGGCAATGGAAAAATTTCAAGAAATGGCTGAGATAGCATGGAAGGATGTAAACGAAGGAATTCTTCGACCAACTCCTGTATCTACGAAGATTCTTACTCGTATTCTGAATCTCGCCCGCATTATTGATGTCACTTACAAGCACAATCAAGATGGATACACTCATCCTGAAAAAGTTCTCAAACCTCACATTATCGCCTTACTGGTGGACTCTATTGAAATTTAAATAATAAATTGTTGTATTCACTCTGGGGCACTTGGTTCCCCCTTAAATAAGTATTTAATCGACATTTGATAGATATCTTGTTTGTATCTCTGTAGTTAAGCTAAGAGTTGCTGGCGATGCATGTTGTATCCTGCAAAGAAATTACCGCATTAATTTTCTTATCGTATCATTATTGAAATTTGAATAATACTTTATTTTTATACCTTTGTTTCTATTGAAATTTGAATAATACTTTATTTTTATACCTTTTTTTTCTACAACTAATCTCTTCAATACTGATAGACCTTGAATGTGGGGTAACTAATTATTAGCATAAAAGTAGAAAAAGAAAAGAAAGTTCTTTGTTATTACTGCAAAGGATTAAAACTATTCATGAACTATACGATTTTGAAATAACTTTGCCTTTAGTTAAAATGTGATTTCGAATTTATTTCTGTCGTTGCTAAAGTAGTTTAATATTGCCCTCTTGGAGTAATGAACCTGTTTACCCTAAAAATGGATAACAATTAAATTTATATGCAGTTTTAAGGATATGTGAATTAATTCAATACAAGTGATCAATAACGTTAGATAAGCGAATTAAGGTCAAACAAATAATCAAACCAGTTATGATATGTTAGGTCCCGGCTCGGGTATGTGCTTAACAATTTTTCTGCCTTCGATTGAGAGCCAAATATATATGAAGAGCTATGACCAAAAATAAGAACATTTGAATAGCTCAGAAGCAAAGAAAACAAGTCTATATTGCTTTAATATACGTGTTACAGTGTTCCTCTTGAATAAAAATCACTCCCTTTATATAGTAGGAGAGTTTCATCCCTAGTATAATTCTAAGAAAAGTAAAAATATTCTTTTTCGTTAATCACTGATCTGCTCTTGATACGGGCCGAAATTCACGCTGTGATATTCGGTTGAGAGCGGATATCAGAGCCCTTCATTAGTCGTGTGCAACCGTTTGGTAATGCTTTACGAGGTCTTGGAGCTCGAAGCAGAATGGGGGGTATTGTCTCGATGGCTCTGGTGGTAAGCACTTTGTTCGGGCCTTAGTGCGAAAGGTCTCTAGTTCCGACCCCGTGTAGTTATGTCCTTGCTTCGTTTGCCCCACTGGAAAATCGGGTTGTTCATTAGCCCCATTTTTACCCATATACAGATAGTCCCCTCGTTTCTCAAAGAGTAGGTTTGCCAAAATGATGAGAAACGATAGGTGTTCCCCAGTTCCTTCCTTCGTGCATTACAACCAAAACGACGAAGTAATCGAAATGTCCCATTAGTCGTGCCATTCTGACTTCAGACGCGTGTCAACCATTGGCTGGTTGCCTCCGAATGCGAAGCATCGCGCACTTCCCCTATAAAAGCTTCTACCCTTTGCTCTTTTTTCACTTTCCGATCAAGCTTCCACCTTTGAATTTCCTAGCTATCACCAACTTCTTTCAAACCTTCATATCTTCATCTTTGATCTTCAAATCTTTATAATTGTTCTTAGGTTCTTAACCAGATTTTCTTCAAATTTTTAAACTCTGCTCTTCAGACTTCAAACTTATTCCTTCAAACCTTCATACTTTTTCTTTAAATTTTCAAACTTTATCAAATAGCAATGGCTAAAACTTCCAAATCAGTTCCTCAACAGGCTGCCTCTTCATATTCCCACCCGGTCACAAATGCCGAAGTGGCTACTTCCGAGGCAGTTGTTCCTGAAGTGGTCGCCCCCGTGGCATCTACCCACGAGGTTGCCCCAGAGCCACCCATGAAAAGCTTTATACCGAGGGTTGCTCAATCGCAGACGACATCAAAGTCGAGAAGCCTTCATCCAAACAGGATCGTGGTGAAGGAGCATCGAGGTATATATGCTCTGTTACTGAAGATGTCCTTCCTATGGTCTGAGAGGACTGTAAATAAGAAGGCAAGGATGTAGTAGTACTCAGGCTTGAGGATGATATTACTACCTACGTGGAGGGGTACTTAAGTGTTTACACTTACCCCTCACTCTAGGCTTGGTAGACCCAATGATTTTGGACTTCTGTAAGAGGTACGAGGTGTGCCTCGGACAAATCCACTCATCTCTTTGGAGGATTGTGATCCTCCTACGTTATTTTGTGAACCATATTGAATCATATTTGTTCACCCTCGACCATCTGTTTCGTTTATACAGTCCCCAAATTTTTTGAGGGGGACTAATCAAGCTCACTCGTCGGGCCAGCTAGGCCCCTTTTTTTAAGTTTTGATGAGGATCGAGACTGAGGCTGGCAGGGACACTTTGTTCGGGTGAAGATTGAAGATATGATGCCTCCCGAGTTTCTTACGTTCCCTAAGAAGTGGAACACATATCGTAAGTGGAGACTTTCCTTAAGTGTAAATTTCTCTTCATTTCCTTTCTAATCATTCGTATTTGTGATATGCAAGCAGATGTTGTATTTTGAGCGCTCGTGGCACATACTTTAGAAGGGCCGATGGGAGGCACGTTCATATGGTAAGTACTTTTCCAAAACTGTTACTATTATGCTCCGAAGTTTCATAATGCTAACCTATTCTCTTTCCTTCGCAGGTTTGCCTAAGACCATCAAACTTAGGCCGTTGAAGGGGGATGAGGACGCGTCCCTACTTATTGACTCCTCCATTACGGGACAGCCCCTGGATGCCGCGGGGGAAAAGAAGAAGAGAAAAAGAAAGTCTTTGAGTTGCCAGGGTTACGAGCTGCAACCGAAGAAGAGGGTAGCTCGTAAGCCTAAGAAGAGAACCAACTCCTAGGTGCCGGATTCTGACTCGCTTCTCCAGTTCAGGGATGAGTCTAAAGAAGATGATATTTTTTTCCCCACAGATCAACTCTTGCCGGGGAGTAGGACACAACCGAGGGGGTGATCCATGAGACTAACCTCCTTCTGAGTCAAAAGGCCGAGGTGGAGCCCAAGAAGGAAAAGAAAAGTCAAGTGAATGAGTTCACGGTGCGGACGACCTCATTCATTCCTTCTTCAATGGTGTGGATTCGGCTACTTTGGAAGATTTTTTCAGGCTGGGCGACCAGGAAGTCCCGAAGAAGGATGTATCTTCGGAAGCTGGTGGGCTGAGTTCGAGCCCGAAATTGGTCAATCAGTTTCCCGCTCCGAGTGTGGACCCCTGTCTCAAGAGAGCGGTTATCCATATTGTCCATAAGGATGCTCGGGTTCTATCCACTCCCGTGGGCATAAACAGTTACCTTCGATGCCCGGTAACCGAGGAGGACTAGAAACAAATGAATGAGGTCATTAAAAAGATAGAAGATGTGATGCAAAATTTTAAGGTAAGTAAGGTAATGGTGAACAACGTACGAGATACTCAAATGTAGAAGGTTGTGAATAGTCTATACCTCGGATAGAAGTCTAGAAGCACTGGAACTCAATATCCAGAAGTGATAGCAGCATCGTCAGTGGCATATCTTCCAGCCTATAGTTCCTAGGTATAGAGAGGTCTAGTTAAGAAAGTAAAAGAAGAGTTAGAGACGATGTAATGTCTCGTTTGATGTTCCATAATAACATAAGGAAATCTATGGTTCAAGCAAGTTGAAGGAAGGTTGCGAGTAGTATAAATAGATATATGTAGGCCGCAAGCTAAAATATGATAAAACAGCAAGGTTTTAGGAAGACAGGAGTAAGGATAAGAAAAGGCGAGTGAAGAGGTGACGAAAATGGATAAGTCCTCGGGATTAAGCCCATGAAAACAAGAGAGCTAATAGTTTCTCTAAGTTATAGAAAGTTCAGTATAGCCTGAATAAACTCAAAGGAGTCTAATACTAGTAGCATTTAGAAGAGATGGAATGCTGCCCTAGTAGTGGAATGAGGGTGTAATTGTGATAAATAAAGAATGTCGTTTAGGCATTTGATTGATTAATGGTTTGAAAAAAGAAAAAAAAGGGGGGGCTTGGATTTCATGAATTGTACGGGATTAAAATACACACGTAAGGTGAATCACACTAGGATGTTATAAAATACGGTTATGGAAGTATGGTATCGCCCCTAGGTGGATCAGTCTAATTACTTCAGATGTTCCTCGATGAGACATGAGCCCTAGCGGCAGTGTTAAATAAGAGGTCAAGTTATCAGTGGTAGATTGTAGATCAACATTGAGGTGAATCAACAATGGATGGATAAAAGTTACAACAGTATGAGGTGAGATCAGGCTACCATTATTAAGATAAGCAGTAATGAAGAAGCATTAAAGGACTTAGATTTATACATATAGGATAATCAATGAAAGTATCTTGGAGTTTGGTAAGCAGACCTCAGTAACGATAAATCGAAGTAAGAGTTATGGTATAGTATGACCTACTTAGATTCAGTAAAGTCATGCAGATAGATAACCGGGTCTATGAAATGAGATATAGCAATATTCATAAGTTCGACAAAGGACCGAGCGAAGAACTTCAGTATACCCATAGATGTCCAGAGGGACATCTTGCTAAGCTCTGTATATGTTTACAAAGTGAGGCCTAGAGATTTGCTAAAAACTGAAGGAAAAAGGAAAGAAGAGTCGCATATGCGCATTTACAAGGTCAGAGTCGTACATGCTGAATTATAGAAGGTAGCAATAGTTACGAGACTAGAAGGATTCCGACAACAAGTCATGGTGTGAGAAAGAGACCTAAAGGGGGGAAATGCCCTGGTTTTTGGAATTATTCATAGAACAGTTGCCTAGATGGCAAGGAGAGTACTAAAGTATTTGAAAGACATAAGTTATGAAAATGATAAGTGCATCAGTCAACATTCGAGGACGAACATTCCAAAGGGGGGAATGATGTTACACCCATGTTTTCGTACATGAAAGTACGCCATAAGTAAATTTATGAAAGCTCGGAAATAAGATGTTACATCCCGCATTTTCGTACATTAAAGTTTCGTCATAAGTTATTCGACGTAAATTCGGGAATGAGATTATTTTGGGATTATAAGTATTATGTTATTTAAAACAAGTGATAAGTAAATTCTTGAAGGTGAGAGGGTGAGCTAGAGGAATAAAATGAGTTTCGTCGAAGTTTGATAATTTGGAATAAAATACGGTCCGAGCTATAACACCCGGCATTTATGGACTAGTGTCATACAAGGTACTACATGACCATGGCAGTAAGATGTATAAGGTGTGTTAAAAGTGAGTAGTATTTTAAGTAATTTGAGATAATTCTTAATTATGTGGGTAATTGGTTAATTATTAGATTAGTAGGGGATTACTAAGCTAATCAAGAGATTAGTGGATAATTAATGAATTATTTGGATAAGGTTAAGGGCTCCCAACATGGCAGCCCATGAGGTTGGATAAGAAAACCAAGTAATGACTCTTGGTTTAGGAAATTAGGTGGCTTTTTAAGAGATTTTTGGATGGCTAAAGTAAGCCTTATCAAGTGGGGCCCACACCACTATAAAAAGGGACCTTTTTAATTCATTCATTCATTTTAGGAATGAGATGGATCTGCTATGGCAACATAAATAGCTTCAATAAAAATTTCACACTAAGTTATACTGTGTAATAGCAATGAGATTTGCAATTCTAAAAGAGTACAGTACAATCTTCCTCAAGAACATCAAACGAATTTTTTTCTATTTCGATCTGTCATTATGTGTTCCGTCGCAATTGACATATGTTAGAGGGATTATCAAGAGAATCGACCCAGGTATGTTAAGGTTATCCCTTCTTTCCTTTTGGTATGATCCATACGATACAAACGAAACGAGCAAATGCACAACTTTCGTAAATGACTCTATTCATATAAGTGCTAGAAGTGCCTATGTTCTTCATTCTCCATGTATCCTATTATTCTAGCATCTGTTCATGGGTCTCAGAAAATACGTAAGTTGATAAAGCTTGTTTCATGATATTGATAAAAGGCACAAAGGTCTTATGACATTCTAAAAGATTTTATTGACGTACTTCTCATGCATTGCATTCATTTATATTGACCCATGACCAGATGACATTATATGTATATTATATATATGTATATGGGATATGGGAAAAGGTTACGATGTTATATACGCACCACCACCTGATCAGCTGGTATAAGTTGATGATTTTGCTCACAGTGGCCGAGATGATATGATGGGATGCCCTCAGAGGCTTGATGAAGTTATGAACGCATATACTCATACATGGTATGACATTTATATGCTTATGCATGATATTATAAGTATTAAATGATTAACAGAGCTATTCAGACATATATGTTGAGTCTTTTACTCCGTGTTTCTCTCATGTCTTTTACTTACTGATTTTCATTCCTTACATACTCGGTATATTATTTGTACCGACGTCCCTTTGCTTGGGGACGCTGCGTTTCATGCCCACAGGTCCCGATAGACAGGTCAAGAGTGCTCCAAGTAGGCTATTAGCTTAGCGAAAGGTGTTGGTGCGCTCCATTTGCTCCATAGTTGTTTATTTGGTCAGTATAATTTGGATGTATATTGATTAGTATAGCGGGGCCTTGTCCCGAACTTATGGTATTGATCTACTCTTAGAGGCTTATAGACATATGTCATGTATATGAAAGATTGTATGGCTTTGTCGGCCTATGTTTAGTGTATGAGTGATCATTTTGGCCTTATAGGCCCGTATGTCATATGTATAAGTTTGTATTACATGTTGGGTCGTCCTATGTCGAGTGTTCCCTCATGTTACATTCTAGTTATCTCACAACAGCCTTTCTATTTCATTTACCTATAATCGTATGATACGAAAGATACGTTACGTTGGTACTCGATTGAGTAAGGTACCGGGTGCCCATCGCGGCCCATCGATTTGGTTCGTGACAAAGAAGCAGAAGTAGAAGCAGAAAATTAATTTATTCAAGATAAAACTTTCCTCACTATAAATTTATATTTTCCAAATTATCCCTTATTGAATTATTTTTTTTTGTTTCTTGTTTTTCCCATTCTTTTAAATTTAAAGATATCATATATATGATCACGTTGTAACTTTTCAAATTCTTTATAGACTTTTTTTATTTTTAAATTTTTTCTTTGTATTATGTTTTGTAACTTTTCAAATTATCTTCTTCTTTTTCCACACTAAAGCAAATTATCTACATCCTTCTTTGGATTATCAATTCTCTTCTTAAAAATAATTATTTATAATTTTTTCTCTTATAAGATATTAATTCCCGAATTTTTAAAACAGTTATTAAATCTAATTTATGGAAATTACCTACAAATAGGTAATAAACTTATAATTGCATCGTATAATACATATATATAGTATTAAAAGAAGAAGAAAAGGCCTCCATATTAAGCCAAGTGGAAGCCTTATAATAGACCACTTGGCAATTCACGGCAAAGTTAGTTAGGATAGATAATACTCCCTCCGGTCTACAATAAGTGACCTGTCCTTTTATTTTGGTCCAAAATAAGTATTCATTTATATAATCAAGAAAAAAATTAATTTATTTTTTCAAAATTACTCTTATGTACATATCCCTAAAAAGTCGTTACTACTCACATTAAATTATGCTGCAACATTTAATTAAGGGTAGTTTAGTCACACTAACTATTTTTATCTAGAATTTAGATTTCTTAATGGGTATGCCCAAGGCAAATTGGTCACTTATTGTGGACCGAATGGAGTAATTAGTTTCTTTTTGAATTTAAATTTTTCTTTAAAAAAATTATGCATTATGTGTTGTTAATAATTAGTTACTCTTTTTGCATTTTGAATTTAAATATACTTAACATATTTTTTACAAAAACAATAATTTTTTATATATATTTAAAATTATTTTTATTTTACGCTCAATGCCATCTTTCAAGTTTGACACACAGAATCATCTTGTTACAACTACCATAGCTATACAAAATTTCATCCGAAGACATTCTTCTACCGATAAGGAATTCAACTATTATGCTAATGAAGACATTACAGCAGAAATTGAGGAATGATATGGGCCTTCTGGTATTTCTTTAGAAATGCAAGTCAGGTCTTCTAATAATATAGAGGCGTTATGTGATAGAATTAAGGATGAAGCTATTGAGAAATGTTATCATGTGTGAATGACTTTGCTTATCATTTCACGGTGGATTATCAATATATAGTAATTTATGGAATAGCCTTCTAATTCATACTGAATGATGTATTTTGATTATTCAAATCATCATGTAAATAATAAGTAATTATACTAGATAATATTAAATGCTTTGGTATAACTATATATGTTATATTGAATTAAATCTTTAATATGTATGTTTACTTTATGTTTTATATCTGAATTAAGTAAAACTTCTATGAATATTTAAGTTTATTTTTCTATTTAAAATAATAATTAGACCTTAGTACGATCCTTTTAGGTAATTTGACACTCAAAAGTACTTTTTAGAAAGATCGACCAAATATAATTTGTTTATCAAATGTTGCAAAAAGTACTTCTTGAATGAATTGGCCAAACACAAACTGTTTTTTTCAATAGTACTTTTGGATAAAACAATTCTGAAATTAGTGCTTTTCAAAATAAACAATTTTTGACAGCTTGGCCAAACGGGCTCATATATGGATTGCACGAGGGGCTTTTGCATCTATACCCGATTTTGGGGTCACAATTGAACCTTAACCCACTTTGCAAAAAAGTTTGCAAGCGTACCCACGTTACGATCAACTTCAGACTTATTGGGTCTGAAGTTAAAAAGAATGGCTGAAGTGAAAAAATTGCAGTAATACACTTAAGGTCAAATAGGTCTGAAGTGCAACCAATGATTTCATGCACTTAAGGCTAATACGTCTGAAGTGAAAAATTGCACTTAAGATGCACTTAAGGCCAAAAAGTCTGAAGTGCAACAAATGTTTTCATTCATTTAAGGCCAATAAATCTGAAGTGAAAATTTGCACTTAAGATGCACTTAAGGCCAAATAGGTCTGAAGTGTAACTAATGGTTTCATGCACTTAAGGCCAATAAGTCTGAAGTGAAAAATTATACTTCAGATGCACTTAAGGCCAAAAAGTCTAAAGTGCAACAAACGTTTTCATTCACTTAAGTCCAATAAGCTTGAAGTGAAAATTGCCCAGAAACAGAAATTTATTCTTCGAATTATAACAATCCAACATACGACTTAATACCTAAATCTACTCCAAATGAGCTCAAATTTGAAACATAACGTCCAAATATCATGAGGAACAAACCCCAATCATTAATTTTTCAAAACAACAATAAATCTAATGAACCCATTTTGCAATTAAGAAAAATAAAAAGAAGAAACCCTAAGTAATAGTAAAAAAAATAAAGCATCATAACAACTAACCATTATAAAATACATAAACTATATTAAAATATATTCACAACCACCATATAAATCATTGTTGAAGAAGAAGAAGAAAACGAATGAGGAGAAGGAGTAGGATAAAGAGGGCTGAAGTTGTTTAAAAAGTGGATACAAGTTAAAACTCTTTTAAAAAGTGGGTATAGGTTAAATGGGGGCGACCTAATAGGACGCACCATGTAATTTTTACATTGCACGATTACAGGAAAAGCTCATAATGACCCTATATTATAAACGATCTAATGGTCTACAAGGGTATGTTTCAAGTCATTGGGTTGTTATTAGAATAATTACTCAATTCATTGTTACGACCCGAATTTCCCACTGTCGAAATCGTAATGGCGCCTACTCTTGAAAGTTAGGCAAGCAAAACAGATAGAGTTCTAACACATTTATTATTAACCCAAACAGTAAAGATAATGATAACTACAGCTAAACAGATATAAAATGTGAAAATTTTATAACAGATCCAAAACTCTAAAATAAGTCTACCCCAATGATCTGGTGTCACAATTTCACGAACATCTAAGAATTTCTACAAACACTGGTTTAAAACAAATACAGTTGTTCTCAAAATGAAAAAAGACAGGAAATCTAAGACAGAAGGAAGGGGACTCCAGGGTCTGCGAATGCCAGTGGGTCTCCTGTAGACTGAAGGAAGCAACCTCGAACTCTACTCACAAGGTCTGGCACCGAAATTTGCACAGAAAGTGCATAGTGCAGTATCAGTATAACCGACCCCATGTACTGGTAAGTGCCAAGCCTAACCTAGGCGAAGTAGTGATGAGGCTAGGACACGACAAACAACATAAACCTGTGCAGTTAAATAATATACTAATAAAATAACAATAATAGAAGCTAAACAAAAATTAACGGAAAGGGGCAACATGCTATAGGGGCATCAGAATAAGGAATCATAGTAATAACGGGAATTAAACAATTAATGCACTTGAACCGATAACAGCAAATAATCACAACAAACATAAAATGCACGGCATCACCCTTCGTACTTTTACTCTCAATCATCACCATGCAATCAATAATAGAAATGTGCACATCATCACCCTTCGTGCTTTATCTCTTTTCCTCACCATATGAATAATAGAAATATGCACGGTATCACCCTTCGTGCTTTACCTCTCTTCCTCACCATATGCATCAATATGAATGTAAATGTGCACGGCATCACCCTTTGTGCTTTTATCACTCTTCCTCACCATATGCATAAGTATGAATGTGTACGGCATCACCCTCCATGCTTTATCACTCTTCCTCACCATAACAACAACATAAACAACAACAACCCGGCAAGGGCATCACAATCAAACAACTATGTTTCATCATTTAATTTCACAATAGAAATCTCAACTTGAGCCGATACTCACCCAATATCCAAATCAGAAACAACATAGTAAAACTTGTTAACATGATCAATAACTAACTTAAGCAGGAAATATACGTATAAAGAAACGCAACAGTCATAAGTATAGAACTCACTCGCATGCTATGACCAGACAACGACGTATAGATACTCGTCACCATACCTATACATCGTACTAAACAACTAACAAGTAGCAAATAGGGAAAACAATACCTAATCTCTCAATCTAAGGTTAGCCATAACACTTACCTCGATTCCACTGCCACAACTAAACCTGATGGGTTTTCAATGTCTTTGCCTTATGCTTCTTATGTTTTGATGATCTAACAAACTTATTGTCTAGAACCAGATAAAGAACCTCAACCACCTGGTGTACTCTTCAAATGAACAATACTCAGTCTGATCTCCAGCAAGTGAGTGAACAACCACAAGGAAGAACACAACAGGGACCTGGTCCCTTAGGGTTCTCCGACAGAAGTACAAGTCAGTTGTACAGATGGAACATAACAGTAGATAGTGACTATCCGCAACTGATTACAAAGCAGAACACAACAGGGACCTGGTCCCTTAGGGTTCCCTAATAGAAGAACAAGTCAACTATACAGTTGGAACGCAACTGTAGAAAGTGATTGTCCGCAACTGTACACGCGATAGTGAAGCAGACAACGCGACAGTCACTTCTCATTGGGAAGAAGTGTGTGCTAAGAGGTGATATCACCATTGTGATGTCTTTTGTAGTATAACAACCTGGTGCAAGGCACAACACTTCACTTGAGCATTCAGTAATATTCTCTCAAGCATTAAAGTGTTCATCCGGCATTGAAGTCACTGGTGTGTCAAGAACAAGAAGTCAACTCCACTAAAGGATCAGTTTCACAATGAGTCTATGTGTATCCGTAGTTGAGTTGTAATCTTGTTATTTGTACTTCATTGTAACTCCTATCTTGCTTTTTAGAAGCTTTGTTTTAGGAAACCCAAAATCCGTAAACTTTCTATGTTTATGTTGGGACTAGGTTTAGTCATAAATTTAAAGCCTTTGTAACTAGAGAGTCACAAAGTGGCTTGTGATATGAGTATCACAAGTTAGTTAAGTTGAATCTTTTGTAGTAGAGGTATTACAAAGTGGCTTGTAATAGTGAGATTACAAGTCAGTGAAGTTAAAAGCCTACAAGGGTAGGCCGTGATTTTTGTCCCCTTGTGTGGGATTTTTTCAGGTAAAAATCATGTGTCTCATTTACTTGCAGTTTTACTAGCATTCTCAGCATAACCTTATAGAGAACCAGGTACACTACTATTTGGTGGACTCATATAATCTAACAATTGGTATCAGAACGGGTTTTTTATAAAAGGCTAACACCTAGAAAGGATCTCAATGGATGCTCCACCCAACTTTGAGGAAGGATAATCAACCTATAGACCTCCTAAATTCAATGGTCAATACTACAGCTGGTGGAAGACTTGCATGCATGATTTTATAATGGCTGGAGATTCAGAACTGTGGGACATCATCTGTGATGGTCCACATGTTTCTATGAAGAAGCTTGAAGAAACAGGACCAATGGTGCCGAAAGACAGAAAAAAGTACAGCTTCATTGACAGAAAAGCCGTAGAAAAGAACTATCGTGCCAAGAAAATCTTGGTGTATGGCATAGGACCCGATGAGTACAATAGAGTCTCAACTTGTGATACAGTCAAAGAAATATGGGATGCATTGCAAACCGCACACGAAGGAACTACTCAGGTTAAACAGTCCAAGATTGGCATGCTCACCGTAGAGTATGAGCTCTTCAAGATGAATTATGATGAGTCTATACAGGATATGCACACCAGATTCACCTCCATCATAAATGAGCTTCATTCACTTGGAGATGTTATTCCCAGAAACAAGCTTGTAAGGAAAATCCTCAGTGTTCTACCTGGTTCTTGGGAAAGTAAGGTAAATGCCATCACTGAAGCTAAAGATCTACAAACTCTAATCATGGATGAGTTTATTAGTAATCAGAAGACATACGAGATGAAAAGAAAGAAATACAGTGAAAGGAGAGAGCCAAAGAAAGAAAAGAACCTAGTACTCAAGGCTGAAAGCAGTGACTCAAGTGATGAAGATAGTGATATGGCCTATCTTACTAAAAGATTTTAAAAGATGGTTCAAATGAATGGTGGTATACCAAAGAGAGGCAGTTCAAGTAAGGCAAGGAACAATGATCTATGTCACAGGTGCAGAAAGCCAGGGCATTTCATCAAAGACTGCCCACTCACGAAACAAGAGCAATGCAAACAAAATCCTGACAAAGCAGCAAAAAGGAACCTGGTTCCAGACAAATGATTCAATCAAAAAAGTGCAGCTAACAACATTGCGAAGCAGGCTCTTGCTGCTTGGGGAGACTCCTCCAGTGAATCAGAAAGGGAACCAAATGCAAAAAACAGTTCCATGATGGCAGTAGAAACTGAAGCAACGAAGTATGACTCACTGTTCGCGCTGATGGCTCAGTCTGATGAGGATGAAGATGATGAGGTAAATTTCAGGGATGTTCAGAGAAATCTGAAATCTTAATCTTCTAAGAAGCTAAGGTCATTAACAAATGTTCTAATTGATGCTTATTATAGTCTTGATAATGATAAGGAGATCCGACCATAGAACTAGGAGAAGCTGAACAATCTAGAGATGATTTGGTGGTCTGTATAGTGGACCTAAATGAGACCATAGCTAATCTTGAAAAAGAAAAAAAAAACTCTAAATGAAAAATTAACTAGTGTAGAATATGAGAGAGATGACCTGATGGTAGTGATCGTTGACTTGAAGGAAACAATAGAAGGTCTCAGTAATGAGAAACACACTCTAGAAGAAAAAATATCAACCACTGAGTAAGAGAGGGATGATTTTTTAGTGATAATCACTGACCTAGAGGAAACCATTGAGGGACTCAATAGAGAACATAGGACTGTGAGTCATGAGAAAGGGAAGGAAGTAGCTAGTGAGACACACATCAAGCTTGAACATGAACTAGTCTATGTGGTGAACGTGAGAAAAATCGGCAACTTCAAACTGAATTGGAGAAAGTAAAAATTGATCTTGAGAAATCTCTGTAGTGGACCTGGTCCTCATATGTTGTCACTGCCATGTATTTGAATAATAGTAGAAACAGGCATGAAATCGGGTTCCAAAAGGAGAAAACTCCTTACAACCCTCACAGCAAGTACATCACTATTTCTGATAACTGGTTGTGTACCCACTGTGGGAACAATAGGCACTTCAAAAGAAATTGCCAGGCCAAGGTTCAATCTGTTCAAAAAAACAAAGTGTTTACTGACAAAGTGACTACTAACAAGGGACCAGGTGTCGGTCGCAAGAAACGAATATTGCCTACATGGACTAGAAAATTCCTCATCTACCCCTTTTATCATAACAAAGGACCCAAACTAGTTTGGGATCCTAAATCTAACCCATAATTTACATGTGCAGGGAACAGTGAGAGGAAGCGGACTGCAATGAACCATGGACAATGGATGCTCAAAGCACGTGATTGGAATCACCATAGATTTCTTCTCACTGAAAGCCCTGCAGGAAAGGTATTTACCCTTTGAAAAAGGAAAGGGTACATTCTCAGTGCTGGAAAAGTTGGAAAATCTCCTTGTCACTCAATTGAGAACGTGTACTATATGGATGGCCTGGAGTACAGTCTCCTGAGTGTCTCTCAAATCTGCGATAAAGGGAATAAGGTACAGTTCTTATCAAAAGTGTACACAGTTACCAATTTGGTAACTGGAAAAATGGTCTTAGTGGCCAAAAGAAACAAGAACATCTACGTTGTTGATTTTGAATCTTTACAAGCTGGTGATATGAGATACTTGAAGTCAGTTGATAATGATGCAGAACTTTGGCATAGAAGATCGGGGCAAGCAAGCTTCTCACTTCTGAACAAATTGATTCAGAAGGACCTGGTTCGTGGTCTGTCAAATTCAAGATTCACCTGGACACTGGCTCTTAGAACAAAGGATGAGACTTTCGAGGTGTCTTAGGGCCTTTGTCAAGAAGATCTAAGTGAAGATAAAATTGAAGGCAGTATGCATCAGATTTGACCACGGGACTGAATGTGACAACGCCAAATTTGATGAGCTTGTAACAAAAATGGAATCACACACATCTTCTCAGCACCAAGGACTCCACAACAAAATGGTGTTGCTAAAAGAAAGAATAGAACTCTGGAAGACATGGCATGGACAATGCTCATCGATAGTGTAATCGCCAAAAATATCTGGGCAAAAGTAATAAACTCTGCTTGATACTTGGTGAACAGGTGTATGATCAGGTCCCTCCTGAACAAAATCCACTATGAGCTGCCAAATGGAAGAAAACCAAGGACAATTTATTTGAGAGTCTTTTTGAATGAAAATGCCATAGTTTTAACAACAGGAAGGACTAACTTGGGAAGTTTAATGCAAAAGGGATGAAGGAATCCTTCTGGGATACTCCCCACAAAGCAAAAGCCACAAATTCTACAACAAAAGAGCACACTGGTGGAAGGAAGTGTTCATGTGCTATTCAACGAGACACCTTTTTCTAACAAAGGAGGAAACAGTGATGATCAATATAATGAACAATGTCTGGCCCCTAAGAAATATCTAAGGTTTCAAATAAGAAGGCTAATATGATGAGTAAGATGAAGGAGACAGGTGAAAGACAATGCAACATTCTCTTCCACTTCTCATAAGGAACCTGGTACTTCAATTACTACCACTGAAGCTGAAGAAAAAATGGAGATGTAGAGCAAGACATTCTACAGGTAACAGAACAAGGAGTGCATGGAAATCCAATTAACCTGCTAAGTTCCTCTACTGATCAAACCTCAGTCCCATACTGGAAACACAAAAGCTCTCATCCACCTGATAACATAATCACTTCTCTTCATTCTGGTTTTAGACAAGAATCAAAAAAATAAATTTGTTTGACCCTTCTGTATTTCCACTCCAGAATAGAATTCAACGTCAAGTCCCAAGGAATCCTACTTGAAGGCTGCCAAAAGAAGTTTGAGATACCTAAGGGAACTTAAGACCTGGTCCTTTATTACCCCTCAAGTGATAGTTTTAATCTTATTAGGTATGCTGATGTTACCTATGCAGGTTATCTTGTGGACAGGAAAAATACTTCTGGAATGGCTCACTTGTCATGATCATGTCTCGTATCTTGGGGCACAAGGAAGCAAAACTCAATGGCTTCGTTAACAACTGAAGCAGAATGTGTAGCAACAGCATCCTGATATGCTCAAACCCTTTGAATTAAGCAGCAATTGGAAGATTTTGGGGTATTTTCTGATGGTATACCTTCTCTATCTAGTTCAAAATAAGAGGACCAAGCACATTGAAGTGAAGCATTATCTTCTGAGGATCAATATGGAGAAAGGGTTGATCTGTGGAAAGTCCTACGGCACAGAAGACCAATTTCCAGATATCCTCACCAAAGCCTTGAGGAGGGAACATTTTGGAAGAAACAAGGTGAAGCTGGGGTTATTGAAACCTAATGGAGAACCTGATTCTTCATCAGTTGGCTATGAAAAGTACCTTCAGGTAAAATTAGCTAAAGTGTTTTCTAGCAAAGCCTAACTCACATCGATACTGTTGCAGGTAAACACGCATGACAATCATAGAAGCTAAAGGTATAGTTATGAACTGTGAAAGAAGAGCTTCTAAAATCTTTTTCAAAAAAAATGTTCAGGCATCAGGTTCATGTACCACATGTTAGTAGTAATGTGCTTGTTCTGCATGCCCTCTCAAAAATATTAACAAAATTAACTCAACTGCCACATCATCCAACTTTTCAAAGTCTGTATGTCATGTCTTGTCTTTAAAATCCCGTCATCCCCTCTGCACGATAACGTTTTCCCACAAACCTACCGCCATTTTCAGAACTATTCAGAATCTATTTCTCCCTCTTCTCATCATTAGTCCTTTTTCCAATAAAACTTTCTTTCTCCCTCACAGCAAGTCATAAACCTCCATCTCTTCTGTATAGTTGTGATCCTCTCTTCATCTCTCTCTCTCTCACTTTACTGCTCACTCTACTTCTTTTCCAAATACTCCTATAATGGCAACCAAACGATCGCTTCCTTCTCCCACCATTAACACCACTCCCACTTCCCTATCATCCTTAAAATCATATCTATAGATTCACTATTCCACTCCTTTCAGTACTACTGTATCCACACATGGTTCATTCTCTTTTCCTATAGTTTTTTCTTTTCTGACGAATCCTGTTTTCCTCCCATGTATTGAAAACTCTATGTCTTGTCATTCTTCTAATCTCATCAAGGAACACTCAGGGGATTTCAGCTCTTAAGTGTCAGAGGTCTCTAAGGATGATCCTGATCAGTATCTAAACTCCTCCATTTTGGACTTAGTGACACTCACAGAGTCACTAAAAAAGGAAGCAATGCATAACATCATGGCTATCGCTGTTGAGAGTCTAATGAATGAAGGAGCATATCTCTCGTCTGAGTATCAGGGGGAAGAAACTCCATTCCTAGGCGATGTAAGAACCATAGTACTCCTCGAGCCTTTGACTCATGAGACGTTCCTAGAAAAAACTACTAAAGAATCTGATTCTCTTCTAGGCAAACCCATTTCTGCACCTCCTGATCATCTTAAGCTCTTAGAATCCTCCTCCAAGTCACCCACTATCAGGTCACAACAGAAAGAGGGTTTTGAGTCTACATTGCAGAAAAGTAGGAGGGGTGTCAAGACAAGGAAAAAGAGGTTGATGAATCAAGGGGAACTTGTTACTGACAAGAGTGTTCCTGTAAGTGGGATTGACAAAAATGCTCCAAAGGAACCTGCTTTCGATGAAACTATAAAAGCTCAAAAGTCTATGGATAAAGCTTCCGATGAAACTATTGAGAAACAAAATGGTGCATCCGTGAAGGGTAGCAGCAAGTCTAAGAAGAGTCTAGTTGAGCAAGTCATGTCTGAAGATGATACTATGGGGCTAGTAAGCTAGAAAGGAAATTATGTTGAAGGATCTAGCAAACGAAAACGGGAAACTTCTAGAGAACCTGGTCCTCTGAGGACCATGCCCAGTGATAGTGGTCTTTGGCAGCAGAGATTAAGAACTTAGAAAGTCTTGTGGAGTCGTACATTTGACCCAGCAATTTCATAGATGGATGGTATGAGACAAATTCTGGAGATAGTGGAATTTCAGCAATGAGAGCACTTGTTTCAGGGGAGCATGCCTCTGGTGTACAAAGATACGGTACAAAATTTCTATGCATCTCTCTTCACTGTTGAGGGGGATCATATTTGTACGCTAGTAAATGGAGTAGACTTTGTACTCGACGCTTCAGCATTGGGAAAGGTTCTCAGAATTCCATGTGAAGGAATGTTCTCAGTCAAAGGTGTCTGTGGTGTCAACTTTAGGAAAGCTATCATGAAAGAGCAAGCTATTCGGCAGGGGGAACAGGTGCATAAGAAGGTATTACTTCCTAATTATCAGCTTCTTTTTGAACTGGTCAATAAGGTGTTGTTACCTCGTTCTGAGAGACGGTCCATTGCTACAAAATTAGATATGGTCTTAATGGAGGCATTCGATGAGTTTGTCTTGATCAATCTGCCAGCAATCATAATAGATCATATGCAAAAGGTGGGAAACTTTAAAGGTGGGAATCATGGGCTACCATATGGTTTTCTCCTCACTCAAATGTTCAGATTTACAAGGTCCCCTTGGGTAATCCCAGAGGAGGCACACACAAGCAAACCTTCTCTAAAACTGCTCTAGAAGAATGTGAGTGCGTAGAAAGAGTTGGTGGAAGCATCTCGACCATTTCTCAGCTGATCAATGCTCAAAATGCAGCTTCTGAAGAGATCAGAAGGTTGAGGGCTCAAAATGCCATACTGGAAACTCAGCTCAGTCAAGCAGTTAAAGGACCCGATTCCATTAATGAAGAAGTTGCCCGCCTGACAAAGGAAAATGATAAGCTTCACCCAAAACTGCTTAAAGAATGTCAGACTGGACCTAGTTCTCAAGAACATTGCTGCCTCTTCTTCCAAGCCTCCCTCTTTTAGTGCCCCCTAGGATCCTCTCAATGGCCAACTATTTTTTGCTCTAATGTTTTGTGGCTGTTGTTTTCTTTTTGTTTGTCTTTTTGTGATAGGCATGCTGGATTTCACCACTACTGATCCTGTTTTGCTTAGTCCATTGTTAATATTAATGAAACAGCTCTTCTTTTTGCATGTAAAATATTGTTTTCCTCTGGCTTCTCTTTTCTATCATGCTATGTGCACATATGTGGCATGAGTTGGCTATGCTAGACTTCTTTATGCTGATTGCCTGCTTGTGTATCTTTTTAATGATGCCACAAAGGGGAAAGGTGTCAGGGTGTAAGGGCAGGGGTCAGGGAGTCAAGGTAAGGTCAGGGGACAGGGAGTTAATGTCAGGGAGTAAGGTCAGGGGTCAGGGGGAACTTGTATAGTTTCTTGCTACAAATATAAGAGATCTGATTAAGGGGGAATCAAAAGAAGAAGGCCAGGGGGAACATGTGTAATTTCTGGTACCTTATCTGGTTATCTCTACTCTAAACAAATACCATCACTGCCTAAGTTTGTCATCATAAAAAGGGGAAAATTGATGGGTTTTCAATGTCTTTGTCTTATATTTTGATGATCTAACAAACTTATTGTCTAGAACCAGATAAAGAACATCACCCACCTAGTGTACTCTTCAAATGAACAATGCTCAGTCTGATCTCCAGCAAATGAGTGAACAACCACAAGGAAGAATACAACAGGGACCTGGTCCCTTAGGGTTCTCCGACAGAAGTACAAGTCAGTTGTACAGATGGAACGTAACAGCAGATAGTGACTATCCACAAGTGATTACAAAGAGGAACACAACAGGGACCTGGTCCCTTAGGGTTCTCTGGTAGAAGTACAAGTCAACTATACAGCTGGAACGCAACTGCAGAAAGTAACTGTCCGCAACTATACACGCGATAATGCAGCAGATAGTGCAGCAATTACTTCTAATTGGGAAGAAGCGTGTGCCAAGATTTGACATTACCATTGTGATGTCTTTTGTAGTATAACAACTTGGTGCAAGGCACAACACCTCACTTGAGTATTCAGTGATATTCTCTCAAGTATTAAAGTGTTCATCCGGCATTGAAGTCACTGGTGTGTCAAGAGCAAGAAGACAACTCAACTAAAGGATCAGTTTCACAATGAGTCTATGTGTATCCGTAGTTAAGTTGTAATCTTATTATTTGTACTTCATTGTAACTCTTATCTTGCTTTTTAGAAGCTTTGTTTTAGGAATCCCAAAATCCGTACACTTTCTAAGTTTATGTTGTGACTAGGTTTAGTCATAAGTTTAAAGCCTTTGTAGCTAGAGAGTCACAAAGTGGCTTGTGGTAAGAGTATCACAAGTTAGCTAAGTTGAATCCTTTGTAGTAGAGGTATTACAAAGTGACTTGTAATAATGAGATTACAAGTTAGTGAAGTTAAAAGCCTACAAGGGTAGGTCGTGGTTTTTGTCCCCTTGTGTGGGATTTTTCCACGTAAAAAACTTGTGTCTCATTTACTTGCAGTTTTACTAGCATTCTCAGCATAACCTTATAGAGGACCAGGTACTCTACTGTTTGCTGGACTCATATAATCTAACAAAACCTCAATTACCGCTTTACTTCTCGTATCTAGTCATAATTAACTTAATAACATCAATAAATGCTAGAGAAAACAATTCTAATGCTTAATTTTAGGTTTCCCAACATTTTCCCCAAAAAGTTAAAACCTGACCCGAGGCTCACTTGGTCAAAACTCGAAATTCGGACCAAAATCCGATTACCCATTCACCCCTGAGTCCGGATATACAATTGGTTTTGAAATCCGACCTCAATTTGAGGTCTAAATCCTCAAATTTTAAAATTCCTAAATTCTTCCCAAAAATACCCAATTCCCCTATGAAAATCCCTAGATTTTGTGAAGAAATTTTGTAAAAAGATGAAATAGATTGAAGTAAATGAGGTAGAAGTTGTTTACCTATGATTTGGGGAAGAACTCTTCTTTAGAAAATCGCCTATGGGAGCTTAGGGTTTGAAAATTTGAGAAGTGAAGTGAAAATCCCGTCAAAACATGTTTTTGAATAGTTGCAGGTATCGCATTTGCGATCACAGGTTCGCAAATGCGACCAGTGCTTCGCAAATGCGAAGATTGGACTGGCATGCTGCCTTCGCAAATGCGAACAGATGTTCTCAATTGCGGGCCACTGTTCTAGTCGCATTTGCGATGATGAACTTCGCAAATGCGAAGGTCCCCTGCCCAGTCCAATCATCGCAAATACGATGATTCTTCGCAATTGCAGTGCTCGCATTTGCGAGCCTGACTTCGCAATTGCGAAATCTGCAGATCTGTAACACACCAACAAAATTCCTTAAGGCTCAAAACTCTCCGCAGCCTATCCAAAACTCACCCGAGCTCTCGGGGCTCCAAATCAAACATGCACACAATTCTAAAAATATCATACGAACTTGTTCGTGAGACAAATCGCCAAAATAACATCTTAAACAACGGATTTAATACCAAAACTCATGAAATTTTCAAGATAGTTCAAACTTCCTATTTTCTCAACCAAAGGTCCGAATCACGTCAAATTACTTCCGTTTCTCACCAAATTTTACAGATAAGATTTAAATATTATAACAGACCTGTACCGGGCTCTGGAACCAAAATATCGGTCTGATACCATCAAGTTCCAATAATATTCAATTTCCATAAACTATTATATTTTTCAGTTAATAATTTTCTTCAAAAATTTATTTCTCGGGTTAGGGACCTCGGAATTCGATTTCGGGCATACGCCTAAGTCCCATATTTTACTACGGACCTTACGGGACCATCAAATCACGGGTCCGGGTCCGTTTGCCAAAAATGTTGGCTGAAGTCAACTTTAATCAATTTTAAAAGCACAATTTAATATTTTTCTTAAATTTCACATAAAGACTTTACGAAAACGCGCTCGGACTGTGCACACAAATCGAGTAGAATGAAAATGAGATTTTTAAATCCTCGGAATACGAATTCGGATTCTAAAACGAAATATGACCCTGGCATCACGTTCATTCTCCAACCTGAAGTTACTGTTAATCATTTCCTCCCACAAAATTCATTTTTAGGCTTAGTTCAGTATCATATTCAAACCGTAATTTCTATTAAGATTATTTAATCATCATAAACAAAACTTTAGTTGTGAGATTACCTCTTTTGGCTCAAACCTTAACTTTGAAAAAAAATTGTGTTCTTGGTGATCTCTTAAAAATCTGAGAATTTTATGAATTGTGAATGTTACAACATGCATTAAATAGTTAAAATCACCATAAATAACTCACCTTATGAAACATCACGAAAGTGCCGTCAAATTCTAGAAATTGCAATACCAAAAACTATATCACATACTAGAATTAGAGCAAAATAATAAAAATTACACATTGAAAAATTGCATCCAAACATTAGAAATATACCAAAAATAAGAGAAACTGCAAAAGTTACAATGTGAGTTCCCATTAATTATTATTATTTTATATAGTTCCCGTTAAATCAACAGCCAAGGTTTGTTAGATAATTGTCGGAGGCAAAAGTGCTCATTTTTACAAACCTTAAGCACTAGAACAGCTTAGAGATAATACTAAAGGGATTAATTTAGACTTATCTGAAACATAAATGACCATTTCGCCATTACTTTAATATTTTGAAGGAAAAAAGAAGACCCGCAAACACCAATCCGACCCGCGGATCGGAATCCGGGTTAACAAAGGTTTCAGACACTTCCAGAGGTCCGTTAGAACTTGAAAGAGAAACACAAGTTCACTCACTACACATTCATCATCCACAATTCTACCCACCAAAGCTTAGCTATCTGCAGAAACGAATACAGAGAAGAAAAGGGTTATTATAAAATAAAAAAATTCCAAGAAAGATGAGTGGAGGGGATGATAAGAAGAGAGTAATAAAGCTGTTATGTCCTTCACTACCAAAGATAGTAGCAATAATTGCTTGGGAAGACCAAAGACTTGATCTTGGTTTCATTGCACGTGTTTTTGGGCTTGACCCAGCAACTATAAAGCTAAATGGTCACTTTATTAGTAGAGGGGTTGATCTTATTGCTTCCTCTGTTACGTGGAAGTCCCTTCTTTCGTTCTTCTCTGCTCGTGGGTTGGCCATTGGTGACTCTGATTCTCGCGCTCTCATTGTTGAAGGAAAGCTCTCTAAAGTTGGTTCCAAAAGTAAGCCCCCTTTGTTATCTCTTTGCTTCTTTTTCTCTTTCCTCTTTGTTGAACTATAGCTTTATATAATAGCAAGGGCGGACGTAGTGTACAAGTTATGTGTTCATCCCACCCAGTAACTTTGACTCAAATTTTGTCTGCGTTAAAAAATTTATTAAATAAATACAAATATAATATTTTGTACCTGTAAATCAAATGAGCTGTGGTAGTATTTCGAACTCAAACCCATAGAGTTCAAATCCTGAATTCGCCTTTATATAATCATGAGTTATGATCAAATCATCTAAAGGTTTAGACTGTTTGAGTTTCGATTTTTTTTTTGGGGGGGGGGGCTTTTCAACAGATGCTCGAGCAAGGTCTATCGAAAATAGTCTCTATACCTTCGCAAGCTAAGGGCACTAACCTTCCCAGACCCCAATTGTGGAATTACACTGGGCTGCTGCTGTTGTATTTTGGCACTTCAACGCTTAGACTTTATTTATTTTTGTTTTTTTGGAAGAGGTATGGCTGGGGCGGTTTTTTTTTTTTTTTTTTGGGGTGGGGGGTGGGGGGGAGGTTGGTTGAGTTCAAAATATTTTTGGCAATGGGTAGCAGTAAGTTCAAACCTTTACCAGCTCCTGTAACAGATCAAACTGAGTGAACTTTTCATTGAAAAGCTTAAATTGTTGGATAGATGAAACACATATTGTTTAATTCTGCAAAAATAATAAATGGAAAATCAAATATTGAGTTCTATTTTTAGGCTGAACTAGGATAGGGTCTATATGGGAATCATGAGAATGTGTTATTACTTTATATTTTAGGCTATAAACAGTATAGCAAGTCTTATATATAACAACACCAATTGTTTGATAAGATTTGCGTTGTTATATTTTCCATTTCAATATATAACCATGCCAAATTTTATCAAACAATTTGACGGGGCTTCTGTGTTGTTGATACACACAACATACGCACGCACACACAAAGAGACATATGTTTACTTGTGCTTTATGGAAGCAGTGATTGTTGAGAATATGCAGGGTTGGATTATGTAATCCTCAAAAAATTGATTGCCGTAGATAAAAATTCTGCTTCAATGTTCATAGACATCTTAGGTTTTGCTGGGAGAAACCACAAATAAGATAAATCTACAAATGGCGGTAGATTTATAGGACTACTAATGTTACGTGTAAATACAAGCAGTAAATTTGTGTTAGTGTTGGAACTTTTGTGCAGAAGTAAAACCGTGAATTTATAGCCTGCATTTTGCTCAAAAGTTCAATTTGATTATTCAGGAAGGTTTAAGTTTTGCAAAATTACGAGGCTTTGGTGATGTAAATGGTCTGGAACATGAAACGGAAAAAAGGTGTCAGATGAGTTTTCAAGCTTTATATGTATGTACATAACACCTAACGGGATAATTTATGATTTTCTTTTACTCTAATCCATCCATAGCCTTATAGATCTGATATACAGATCTATTGATTTTGCATTTTCTCTTATTTGTGACTTCAAAACATAAGATGCAGATCTGATAGTTCCCACAACCTTCTAGATTGAAGGATTACAGACCAATGGCGATGATGCGTTGACATTTCTTATTCATCAATAAATGAATGAATAACTAATGGATGATATTAAGAAAATATGACAATATATTATGTTTCGGTCCAGCTACCTGGGTTCGATTGAATGTCACTCAAGTTGACGTTTCCTAAGTGTGCTACTCCGTAAGCGTCTCCCTCCCTGGCTTGAGTGTGCGCAAAACAAAATGCTAGCACATCTTATGCAGTAAATTGCAGAATTGAATAAATGGTGGCAGAATATCGCATCCTGTATTTGGTGGACAGTCTGGAATGAGAGGAACTCCAGATGTTTTGAGGATGTTAGGAACCCCCTTCAGAGAATCAAATGAAATGTTTAGTACTTCTCTTTTTTGGTGTAAAGAAGCCCTGTAAATGATAGTGACTCCGTACTTGATATCATAGAATCCTTGTAAGTTTTCGTCGTGCGGGGATTCTTTACTGTTTTTGGGATATGTATTTTCACTTCTACCAGCACAAACTTTATGCTGTTTTCATTTATAAAATGTTATAATTCTCAAAAAATAAAAAAAATGTTGCATGTCATTGTGAAGTGCTGCTTCCAAGCTATTAGTCTGTCAGCTACTGCCTCAAAGTTGAAGGTTGACAGGTGAGTAAATGTATGTGACCCAAAAAAAAAAAAAGAATCATCAAGGGTCGTAGGTTTCGGAGACTTGATATCATTTTGAAGCTATTTAGAAGTCATGTGTGTGCTTATTCACCTCCCACCACCATTCTCCTGCTTTCCCTCAGGTTACGAACCGTGATTTAAAGTACTTGTTGTTGAATGTGAATGTTATCGTGCAGGAACACGTAGTCCAATAGAAGTTGAAAAAGGAGTGCTCTGCATGAAGGAACTCAATGGTGAGAGAGAAGAACATCTTGAGGACGCCACCTCCCTCAGTAACAAGAAATTTAAGGAAAGGAATAGAGGTAATGAAAGATTTAGACATTCCTCTCCATGAAGTAAGCTATATTATCCATCTTATATACCTCTGCTTGTGCAGGAGTTGGATTGAACCTAAAAAGGAAGCTGTGTTTGGAAGATTCTGGTCTCTTGAAGAGGACAAGAACAAATAAATGTGATTCAGGTTTGCTACAATGGAATAGGCTTACTGGTGTCTTATATCTCAATTCCTTGGGCAGTAGTGTTGTATCTCTTCATTTCTACTCAGAATGGTTGTTTCTGGTATAATTTCAGGTATGCGAGAGAGGGAAGTTGATTTTCAAAAAGCTATTTCAGATAAGCCACTTGTATGCAGTTTGGCTAGTGAAAATCTGAAAAGGATTAGAGATGATGAGATGGTTGTAACTGCCTCTTTCAAGAGAATAAGATAATTAACCAAATACTGACTGTGTTAGCAGGTTGTTTATTGAAGGCATTGTTACCATTGTACTCACCTGTAAATCCTTGCTAGTGGGTTAAAGTAGTTGATGACAGAATTTTGATGTGGGAAAAGCCTTTCTTGAGTTTGTCAACGTAGATTATATGACTTGCCCTTTGTAGTTTCTGATAGGTGAGAAGATGGCTTTTTCCTTTTTTCGATGCCTGCATTATTCACCGTATAATTAAATTTGTGGTATTTGAAGACCACATTACCACCTAACATTGTGGTATTTAGCCACTCCATTTCAGAGGTAAGTCTATGAGATGTTACATCTTGCGTTTTCGTACGTTAAAATTTCGTCTTCAGTTAATTGACGTAGATTTGAGGATGAGATTATATTGAGATTATAAGCATTTATGCTATTTATAACAAGCCATAAGTAAGTGCCGTGAAAGATAAAGGGTAAACGAATCAAAGAAAATGAGTTTCGTTGAAGGTTGTCGATTGGGGATAAAATGCGGCCCGAGCTACAATACCCGATATTTATGGACTAGTGCCATACAAAGTACTCTATAACCACGATAATAGGATACATAAAGTGTGTTAAAAGTAAGTAGTATTTTAAGTAATTTGAGATAATTTTTAATTATGTGAGTAATTGATTAATTATTGATTTAATGGAAAATTAACCCCACGTGACAGCAAGTGGAGAAAGATCTAATAGTGACTCTTGACTTTAGGCAATTAAATTAGGAGGACACATGCATTCATCTAATAGTGACTCTTGACTTTAGGCAATTAAATTAGGAGGACACATGCATTCCTTACAAACACAAACACGTAGAAAGGGAAGTTATATTAGTCATTCTTACACTTTATCTTCAATTGATATCAAAATTCATTTGGGGGAGTTATAGAAAGGGAAAAGCCAGGGACGAAAAGGTGAGGGGATTTGGAAATTCATACAAGACTCAATATTATAATAGCAACGGGATTTTGCGATTCTAAGGGAGTACGGTGCAATTTTTCTTAAGAATATCATACGGATTTTTTCCTACTCCAGGTATGTTAAGGTTAAGCCCTTCCTTCATTTTGGTATGATCACGTAACTACATGAGTTTGATAACGAGGCATAAAGAGAAGTTCGTATTCCTGAACTTATGTACATTATCCTAGTCTCATAAATTATAGTATTTTCCCTTATCAGGACTTTATGTTCAGTTAAATATTGTCTACTTCCAGTCAAGAGAGCAGAGGGTCTATATATATACAGTATTATAATATTGTTACCACCATCGAGCTATAATCGATGGGCAGGTTCCTATTGGGCAACCTCTGATCAAATGGTAAGTTATATACCGAGCCTACTGTGGCAGAGCACCTATGAGCGAGCCCAGTATTGCCGAGATACAGAGCCTAGTATGGTTGAGTGCCTATGAGCGAGCCTACTACGGCGGAGCAGTTACACGTTCCGAGCCTTATAGGGCCGGACATTTATTTTACTTACTATATTGAGAGAGTTGAGTTAGTATCAGCAGGTAAGTATAAGTCCAGGTCATTTTTGACTCCCAGTTACTTTCAGTTATTATATTATCAGTTCCGGTTCAGCTTTCAGTTATTTTATTGTCTTGCATACTCGATACATTATTTTGTATTGACGTCCCCTTTTCTAGGGACACTGCATTTCATGCGTGCAGGTTCAGACAGACAGATGGGTAGACCTCATCAGTAGGTGCTGCCCGAGTTCATCTTTATCGGTTAGCTTCACGTCCTTCGGAGTTGTCGGGTCTAGAGTTTTGTGTACATCTTGTCTATATATGTATATAGGTTATGGATAGGTCATGGTCCTATTCCGATCACAGTACATCCATCAGTAAAGGTTTGTAGATATATCCTATCAGTTAGTGCAGTATGTCGGACTTGTAGGCCTTGTATGTATATTTTGTTGGTTTGTCAGCTGTAGTAGTTATCACGGCCTTGTCGGCCCAATTTTATATTAATGTTTAGTCAGCGTTAATTTCCGTTCAATTTTATATTTTGCTTCGTAAATTGTCTTGCAATGTGGCTCATGGCCAAAGTATGACATTATATGTTCAGAGGCCCTTAGTCGCAAATTGGTACGCAATAATAGGTGAGGAATCGGGTGCCGGTCTCGCCCCCCAGGTTCGGGGCGTGACAAATGTCCGGAGGTGAAAGGTGTTTCGATGGCTTAGATTAGGGTCATTAAGGACAGGGGCGTATCTAGGGGGTTCCATGGGGCACGTGGACCCATGCTCCCTTCCCAATACCATGTATAATAATGTTATATTTTTTTAAAAAAAATACTTAAATATATGTGCGTGCATCCATGCTCAAAGTATTATGTGATGTAATAGTTACTGAGTCTACCTCTCTAAGTGAGGTTGCAAGGTCAAATCTTATATCAATCTTGTTATTTTTTCTTTTCTTTTTCCCCTAGAACTAGATACCCACGAGAGATAAGCATGTCTTTTGTTACTTTTTGCGTATTAATTAAGTACTTTTTCTTTTATTTCTTTTTTTGTTTGATTTATTTTTTCAAAATTTTCACACATTAAAATTTCTATTCTTCTTTTGTCACCGTTAAATCTTATATGATTAAACAAAATATGTATATTAAAACTAGTAACATTGTATGATGTAGCATATAACTAATGGGTTCAACTGATCCCGATATTTTTAACATGGATAATAGATATAGATGCAAGAGAAATATTTTTTTCTAAAGTTTTAATTTTGAACTTATAATTCAAAAGTGTAACGGGTGCGCAATAGTAAGAAATAAAGGTTGAACATGTAAAATGTATATCCTGGATCCACACCTTCTTAATAGTGCACCCATCCTGCCAAGATCCTGGTTCCGCCTCTGATTAAGGACATGTATGATAGAGCTAAGACTCGGATTAGGACAATGGGGGCGACTCAGAGCATTTTCCGGTTGTTATGGGGTTACACCAAGGATGTGTGCTTAGCCCGTTCGTATTTGTTCTGGCGATGGACGCTCTGACACACCATATTCAAGGGGAGGTGCCGTGGTGTATGTTATTCGTCGATGTTATAGTCCTGATTGATGAGACGCGAAGTGGTGTTAATGAGAGCTTGGAGGTTTGGAGGCAGACTCTTGAGTCTAAAGGTTTCAAGTTGAGCAGGACTAAGACAGAATAAATGGAGTGTAAGTTTAGCGGCGTGTCGGGAGAAGCAGACATGGAGGTGAGGCTTGCCTCTCAAATCATCCCCATGAAAGGGAGCTTCAAGTATCTGGGATCGGTTTTCCAGGGTATCAGGAGATTGACGAGGATGTCACGCACCATATAGGGGTAGGGTAGATGAAATGGAGGCTAGCGCCTGGCGTCTTGTATGACAGGAAGGTGCCCCCGGAACTTAAAAGTAAGTTCTATAGAGTGGTGGTTAGGCCGACCATGATGTATGGTGCAGAGTGTTGGCTAGTCAAGAATTCCCATATCCAGAAGATGAAAGTTGCAGAAATGAGGATGTTGAGATGGATGTGCGAGCACACTCGGATGGATAAGATTAGGAATAAAGATATCTGGGGTGAAGGTGGGCGTGGCTCCCATTGAAGACAAAATGCGGGAAGCTAGGCTTAGATGGTTCGGGCACATGCAGAGGAGAAGCTTGGATGCTCCGGTAAGGAGGTGTGAGCAGCTGACATTGACGGGTATGAAGAGAGGAAGAGGGCGGCCCAAAAAATATTGGGGAGAGGTGATCAAGCGGGACATGGCGCGGCTGCAAATTTCCGAGGACATGGCCCTTGATAGGAAATTGTGGAGGTCGAGCATTAAGGTTGTAGGTTAGGAGATAGGAGGCTAGTCTGATAGTGTTCTGTTTTAGACTGCTAGTGGCTCTAGTTGTGTCCTTAGTACTTCATTAGGGTTGTCGGTTAGGTTGTAAGAGGATAGTGTGGAAGTATTTTGTCCTAGGATGTTAGTGGCTCTTGTTGTGTCCTTAGTATTCCATCGCGTATGTGTTATTACTTGTCTCTCTATTTTCTGGTTATTATGTTGCTGAAGTTATCTTTCTGGATTCCTTTGTTGTTACTGCTACATTGTCTCGTTTCATCTTATTATCCCGATGGTCTATCGGAAACAACTTTCCTACTCCGATAAGAAATGCGTGCACACTACCGTCCGCAGACCTTTTGTGGAATTTCACTGGGCTGTTGATATTTGTTTGTATCTTCTTCTTTTTCTCAAAAGTTTAAATTTATTTACTAGAGCGAGAGGGTACTTATCTATTTAATCTACCTTTCGAAACATTTCTTAGTTAAAAGTTGTGGTGGAAAATAGATTTAAAAAATAATTACCCATTCATTTTATCCATTAAGAAATGGGTTGGATAATAAATTTTTTTTAAAATGTATCAAATATGGATAAGATTCATAGTATCCACTTAAAAAATAGATAACTAATTAATTTAACTTTTACATTTGCAAAGACTCAAATTGAAAATGCCTCAAATTTAGAAGATTAAAAATTCTCCCAAAAGTCATGGATGATATGAATACCCATATTATCTGTCGGTTAACCAAATTTCCATTTGTTTCAATATGGGTCGGACCGAATATTTTAGCCGTTTTTTGAGTTACCATTCTCGACCCATCAATATCTGACCGACCCGCTTGTTTGTCACCCCTAATTACAAGAGTTGAAGATACCGGTACCTGATAATAAAAAAAGTAGGGGATGCGAGATACGGGAACAGACATAAAAAGAAAAAAGAAAAAAAGGAACTCGACATAGTAGACCTATCCTAGCCTCATTAGCACTACGGTTTTAAATTCTTCAGCAATCACTCAGAGGGACATGTAAAGCTAAGAGCTAATTGTACACAAATGCGGTTGACAATTAATTGAATGATACAATGCTCAATCCTAGATAAGGAAGCTTGAGGTTGATTCATAAAATCTATGCAATTAGTCCGTGGAATCAGGTAACATATTGTACAAAACCCCTTATGTAGCTTCATTTGGAGGTTATCCAAAGTACTGCCAAGCAACAGCAATACCCGCCACCAGTATCACTCTGAGAATCAGCTTATAACTGACTTTTGATGATGATGATGCGGACGATTTCGGTGGTTCCAACGGTTTTCCCCTCAATTTAGCTGATAGTTTGGACAGTAGCACGCCTATAAGACTACTGTCCTTGGTAGCTGCAAGCAGGCAGAGAAAAACATCAACATCTGAAACACACTTTATTACCCAATTGTTATATCAACCAACTTCATTTAAATTAGTTGGTGCAAGTTAATATGGAGCATTTGTCTCTTTTCTTGTTCATTTCATTTTGCTGCTAATAAACATCAAGATCAATATCTGAAACTCGAACTTGACCAATATCAACCCCGTTCCCACATCAAATTAATAGTGGTAAGCTATGTGAATGCGCTGTGTTCATTATGTTGTATCCACATACATTCCAGTACTACATAGTTTGTCATTTAAGGAAAATAAGGATTTTCTAGGACTACAGATTTTCCAATCCCACCCTTTAACCCTACACTGACATATAAATATTGACCAGAGTAAGAATAAGTTTGGCAAACACCAGCACGGTGTAAATGAAACAACAACAATAAGCCTTAATTCCAGGAAATTGGTAATATATCCTTTTTTATCAGGTAGCAAGTTGGTAAGTATCTTTTGCTTTCATTACCAGAAACTTTAAAGATATTAAAACAACAGAGTGGAGTAAAATATACATCCATGCAAATCCAACTGAGAAAGACTACTTTCACCATCCAGTAGAATCCCAGTGAGGTGTGCACTCTACTTATCAGAATTAAAGCAACATGATACTTATATTACCAGAGAGAAATTTACCTTTACTTTTCAGAAGCCTCTCCTCCTCTTCGACACGCCTACGTAGTGCGTTAAGAAGTGATCCAAAATATAGAGCAAATACAGTGCATGTAATTGTGATGACATTGTATGGCATGCTAAAATCAGGAGTGGTCAAGGGTACAAGCAATACTTCTGTGTACCATAGAACAGGGCTTTCTTCCTGGAAAGAAGCAGATGCTCAATAGGATGCATATTCAATACAATATCATATTACATAAGAGCTTCACTTGTTTAACAATACCAATTGGTACCTGTAGCTTGGATAAGAGAGGTGACTTGCAAGAAGATTTATCCTCAAATAAATGCAGTTTTGTCTTGATCTCGGGAAACCTGATTAAAGCTGATGGAATGTCAAAACCCTGATTAGCATCTGGAGGATACTCATCGATGTGCAGAAAACCCTGTGAAGAAATCCAAAGAAATAAAGGTAAAGTTAAACCGGTCGATCGCTGGTGCTAATATACATCAATTTGCTTTCTACCTGTTCC
Organism: Nicotiana sylvestris; assembly: GCF_000393655.2. Lineage (NCBI taxonomy): Eukaryota > Viridiplantae > Streptophyta > Magnoliopsida > Solanales > Solanaceae > Nicotiana > Nicotiana sylvestris. The sequence continues at coordinate 56,820,345 of NC_091065.1, forward strand.
ATTAGATTCAAAATAATCTAGGCCTCACAGATACCTCGGTCAATTCCACAGAGATATAGAACAAGAAATTGGAAATATCACCGTATCGGTTTACAAATAACCATCCCTGGCCCAAACAGCTTTACAAGATAATCATACAAGCAGACAAAAAGTAGTTTAAAAATTTAAGACTACAGAAAGGCTGCACAGCATCTGACATCAAATCAACTTATAAGGTATTTTGTCTTTACTCCAAGTACAAATATTCATGTGAAGCCTGAATTATGTCTATACTTACAAATTTTCTATACAGAAACTCCAAACGAGTTATGTTTATACTCTATAATTACCAATCTCCTATCAATAACTCCCAAAATGAGATGATTAGATAGCTCCTTATCAAGAAAATAATATATATATATATATATATATATATATATAGAGAGAGAGAGAGAGAGAGATAGAGAGAGAGAGATAATTAGATAGCCATCCTAGCTGACCATTGTTCTTTAGTACACTAAAAATTACATATCAGCAAATTTATTCTAGATAAACTGGAAAAGGCAATACATACCTTATCAAACTCCAATGTCAATATCACCGAGTTCACATCACAGGGTAATCGCAATGCTATTTCCATTAGCCCAGGAGAAACCTTGTCTTCAGAAGGCGAGACATTTGTCCTTTCTATGACATCTGCTAAACTATGCAGACGTTCATCAAGATACACTTTGAGTGTGTGGTAATAAACCTTGACATACCAAGGCACAACTTGGAACACATCAACCCGTAACGAGCATCTTCCGTCCTCATCATCAGAAGAATCCGTATACTCACTTCTTCCTACAGATTTCAAGGAGATGGCTATTGCACCCCTTTCATTCCCACTTCCCATAAGGAACCTGCTAGCCTGCAAAGGTGCCAGTTGAGATGACCATGTCACGGGATGCTTCCACCTGAACTCCAAGTCAAATGGCCTTGAATCACTGCTATTTGCTAGAGAATATTCATATAGAAGGGATGACTCCTTGTGAAAGCCATAAACTTCTTTAATTACCCTAACTGGGGAATCAGACATTTCAAAGCTCATATCTCTCCAAGCTTGAGATACCAAATTCTTAACATCAGATTCTTGTTGCATAGCTGAAGTACTCTTCAATTCTGACACCAAATTCGGCTCTAATTGGACATACACGTTACTAGTATTTGAAAGAATACACCTTCCACTAACTTTTCGTCCAAACAACGAGCTCAATGACCAACTTGGCTGTCGTATTGAGCCAAATGTCATGCCACTTCCTAAAGTAACCGGTTGAAGAACAACGGTAAGTGTCTGTTCAAGCACCATTCCGGAAATTGCTTCAGCTAGATCAAATTCATTCGAGACCAAATGCAATCTCTGAGAGTGATAAAATCCTCTGTAGATAGAAGGTCTGTCCATCAATGCAGAAAGCCCAGCTTTGTCTCGGCAAGGAAGCAACTTTAGCCATGGAGTGAGGTTCTCTGTGCAAACAGCCTCACGGGGCAATGTGCCGTACCTGACATTTGTGGTAAATGACTTGAAGCTCCACCGAGGAGCAGAATATGCAGTTGATGACTCTAGGAAGTTAATAGAAGCACAAAAGAGCCCTGAAAGAGCATGGGTTAAATTTCTCCAAGAAGCGTCGACCTGATGTTGTGGAACATCAAAACTAGCCCACAGTTCAACTCCAGGTGGCTTCGCATTTCTACTTGAAATGGGGTCGTATCCACCCCAGCGTCCATAATTCCAGCGACCTTGTGTGAAGGACAGCTCCATTTCTCGAACTCTAAATTTATGAACCTAATCACACAATTGAGTATTATATTTTTATGAATCAACTGCTCAATTTACTCATGCACGCATAATTCAGTCCAAACTCACCTCACTTCAGCACTTACAACTTTCCAGAATAAAAAAGGAATAAAACACGAATTGCATGTTTCCTTGGTGTCAGATTTCATCCGATTACTTGTTATCATATCCCTTAAGGAAGGGTACCCATCTTCCATATTAATTGTCTACATATGCGACTCTTCTAGAATATCAATTAATTAATTACGCCTCAATCCTAACTAATTGGGACTGGCCATGTGAATCCTCTGTACCCATTCAGCTCTATTTGGTCCCGTTTTCATTCTAATACTAAAATATTTGGTCTTTCAAGGTAAATTAAGGCTTCCTTAAAGTTAAAAGTTGTTAAATCTCACGCTTATCTCCGCATGGCTTACTTAGAACTAAACAAAACTGACAAATGTGAGAACTAATGCAAATGTAACGATAACAACTACGCCTTAATCTCGACTAGTTAGTATTCCTATATAGACACTTTACTTTCATTGTGCTATGTTAGCATTCTATCTAATTGCATATGATTTTTCCACCTCGTCCCCTACCATATACAGAGCTAAAAAAAAATGCTAATACGAAACTAAATAAAATCAAAAAATATTCATTGAGATAATAAGAAGCCCAAATTGAAAGTGTACCAGCTGATAAATGGATTTGGGGAAGAGACTGTGGTGGGGTCCATGAGTGCGAGTTGGAGGGATTTTACTTTCGAAGTGAAAATGCGCCAACACTTTACGATCTGGTAATGGCCTCAACAACAGTGCTTCTGAGAACTCTTCTTCACTTTGTTCGGCAATAATAATTGACCCGAAGCTCTTAAAGAGCAGAATAAATAGCAAAATTGATCTTAATCGAACCATTAATAATGGGCCTCTTGCTAATGAGCGTTACCGCTGATATTAGTACTGGGGATATTTGAAGAGCAATTCCGCCATTAGAAGAGCTTCAACGTGTGTTAAAACTTAAATCAATGGTTTGAAGAATTTTGGATACATTTGGGGTTTTGGCTGGTTGACCCGTTTAGACCTGGGATCCGATCCCATTTGGTTTCCTTTTTTTCTTTTTCCATTTAAAATGTTCCCCGTCTTTTTTCTAATTGTTATAAATATATTATATTATGGATGTTCATTTAGTACTCCGTTGTAAATAAGCTTCCTGAAGAAGCTTATCCATATGGGACTCCACCGTAAATATGTTTATCTATTTAAGTACTCTATTGGAAATAAGCTTCCTGAAGAAGCTTATCACTTCGATACCCGGTTATGGATAAACATTACCCCCGGTAGAAGATTATCCATACCGGGTATAATAAGCTTATCCTTTCAGTACCCAGTTATGGATAAATATTATCCCCGGTAGAAGATTATCCATACCGGGTATAATAAGCTTATCCTTTCAGTACCCAGTTATGGATAAACATTACCCCCGGTAGAAGATTATCCATACCGGGTATAATAAGCTTATCCTTTCAGTACCCAGTTATGGATAAACATTACCCCCGGTAGAAGATTATCCATATCGGGTATAATAAGCTTATCCTTTCAGTACTCCGTTATGGATAAACATTGCTCTCAGTAGAAGATTATCCATATCTGGTATAGTAGCAGCTTACACAGCAGCTTCCTTTCTTCTATAAATAGAAGAGATTTCAGTTCATTATGTACATCAGTTTGAATTCGAATAATATATCAGTTTCTCTCTATACTTGTCTTTACTTTACAAGGGAGTTTTTTCCGATTAAAGGACAATCGAAACGGGATTTATTTATTTATTTTAGAGTCGCCACTTGGGAGATTTAGGGTGTCCCAAGTCACCAATTTTAATCCCGAATCGAGGAAAAGAATGACTCTGTATTACAGTCTGCGCATCAGAAATCCGGATAAGGAATTCTGTTAACCCGGGAGAAGGTGTTAGGCATTCCCGAGTTCCGTGGTTCTAGCACGGTCGCTCAACTGTTATAATGGCTAAAATATCTGATTTTAATACATGTTCAAAAAAAACTATAGTGCAATTTTAACTTTTAACCGCTTGTATTGTTATTATTATATTTTAAAGAGTGTGAACATCGTTGGCGGATGGTTTAGACTTTTAGGGTTTTTGTCTTATTTTTGTTTTGTTTTGTTTTGTAAAATGTAAGACAAAGGGGTTTGGGTCTTTTGGGTTATGGACTGGGTCGACCCAGTTCGAAATGGACTGGGTCGTAGGGAAGATTGGGTCATTTTTGGGCCTGTGGCTTGAAATCGAAGAAGAGGCCCAATTCCGACTTTCTTTATATTTTCGCTCTCTTTTCTTCTTTTATTTTTCTAAAACTAAATTATAAAAATACTTAAACTATTATTAAGAATTAAATTAAGTTATAAAAGCACAAATTAACTCCCAATAACAATTAACGCACAATTAAGTATTAATTAAGCATAAAATTGTATATTTGGACATTAAATGCTAAAAATGCAAACGATGCCTATTTTTGTAATTTTTAATTTTTGTAAAACAAATTCAATTACTAACAATTGTAGAATTAAATCCTACATGCAAAATGCGACATATTTTTGTATTTTTTATTAATTTAGCAAATAAACATGCACAGACAAATGCAAATAATTATTCAAAATATCACAAAATTACACACCAAAGAAAAATCATTTTATTTTTGGATTTTTTGGGAGTAATTCTCATATTGGGAAAAAATCACGTGCTTACAATAATATAACAGTTTCTCTCTATACTTGTCTTTACTTTACAGTCTTTATTTTATAACACGTTATCAGCACGAGACTCTGCCATCTCGAGCAAATATTTTGAGAGTATCTGAGGTAAGAACTTTCTTTTCCTAAATAATGTCAAATCTTTCTAAACTTGAATTTGTAGCCCTGGATATATCGGGCAAAAGCTACATGTCTTGGGTGCTTGATGCTGAAATTCATCTTGATGTGATGGGTCTGGCAGACACCATCAAAGACAAAAATCAGGCATCAAACCAAGACCGTGCCAAAGCAATGATATTCTTACGCCATCACCTTGATGAGGGCCTGAAAATGGAATATCTTACTGTTAAAGATCCAGTCATACTGTGGAATAATTTGAAAGATAGATATGACCACCTGAAGATGGTCGTTCTTCCACAGGCACGATATGATTGGACTCATCTAAGGCTACAAGATTTTAAATCTATCAGTGAGTATAATTCTGCTATGTTCAGAATTATTTCCCAATTGAAGTTATGTGGTGATAATATTACTGATCATGATATGTTGGAGAAAACTTTCACCACTTTTCATGCCTCGAATATGCTCCTGCAGCAGCAATATCGAGAGATGGGATTTAAAAAGTATTCTGAACTTATCTCACATCTTCTTATAGCCGAGCAACATAATGGGCTATTAATGAAAAATCATGAAAGCCGGCCTACTGGTTCTTGCCATTCCCTGAAGTGAATGAGACGAACTTCCACCAGGCTAAACGTGGAAAAGGTCGTGGCTCCAGTCGTGGTCATGGTCGTGGTCGGGAAAGAAACACTAATCATGGTAATAATAATACACCAAAGAACGCTCCTCACCACCAACAGTGAAAAAGGAAGGAACAAAAGCATGAAGCGGTGCAAGCACCAAATGCAGAAAATGCATGCTATAGATGTGGAGAAAAAGGGCACTGGTCACGTACCTGTCGTACGCCAAAGCACCTGGTTGAGCTTTATCAAGCCTCCCTAAAGAAGACAGAGAAAAATGTTGAAGCAAATTTTATTTCTGAAGATAATTTAGACTTCATGCATTTGGATGTAACTGATTACCTTGCACTCCCAGAAGGAGAAACAAGTCATGTAATCGGTGGTGAATATGTAGAAATGTAAATATTTTAATTTTTGTTATTTGTAATAGATAGTATGGTTATGTAATTGTTGTACATAAAGAAAAATTATGATTTGATAATGATGTTTACTATAATATATCTTGTTTATGTCATTTTGAAGAATATGGATAACATTATTAGATCAACTTAAACTCTAGCAGAGTTTGCAAGAAATATACAACCACAAGAAGTGGTTATATTTCGTATATCTCATTGTAATTATATTTTGTTAACTACCAGAAGTGGTATATGCCTATGATCACCAGAAGTGATAATTTAGGCTTTCTATGGTTACAATTGAAGATAAGCTACATAAATATTCTCTATATTAAATGCACGCCTCGATTTGCTCCTGAAGTAGTAAATATTTTAAAAGAAGTTGAGGCATCACAATTTGATGTGATTAATGCGCATTCAGATAATTATGTTCGATTTCCTGAAGGATGAGAACTTTTGATAATATTAATCCATTCCCTGAAGTGAATGTGACAATACTAATAAGTCGGGTAAATATGAACGCGCTCTTGATGTGAATACATTACAATTCACCTCCAGAAGAGTTAATATAATTGAGAGAATATATACTCAATATTTCGTATTTTAAATTTGCTCCTGAAGAAGTAACACAATTGAAATTGCCTCCTGAAGTGGAAAAATATTATGAAGAGGAGTTTTCGTGTGCTTAAACAATTGTTTTACATTGTTTATTTGATTGTGATTTTCTCTCATGACACCAGCAGTGTCTGAGCAATATTTGATAGTACAAAATGTATCAACAACTCCTGAAGAGCTAAATGTTTGCCTAAAGAATACATGACACCAGTAGTGCCAGATAAATATTAGATTGTGGATAATAAATGAAGGCTCTCGAAGAGCTTATATACAAATATGTCATTCATATTATATGATTATGGTCAAAACATATGTTGTAGTAAACCTGAAGTTTACTAATACAAATGGCTATCATATTGAGACTACAAATGATTGGAAGATTGATAATCTTCATGTTTCCACAATCATAGGGGGTAAAATAATATGTATGTGAGAAGTTACCCGCCTTATTCTTTAATTTGTACTATATCATGTATCACAGTAAACCAGAAGTTTACTAAAGCAAAAGTTTATGCCATAGTAAACCAGAAGTTTACTAAGAGATAGCACATGACATGATAAACTTGAAGTTTTCATTTGCCATTTTTAAATGAGCTATTTGAGAATTCAGATAAGCATATACTAAAGAACTAGAAGATTCTTCAGGAATTCTCATGTGTTGCTTGTTCTCATAATGAATTGATTATACCAGCTAAAGTTGGGACTAAGACCCCTGATTCTGAAATATATAAAAGGTGAATATGGGCCCGTTCACCTATCATGTGAACCACTTATAGGTGCATATATGAGATGGTTACATGTGTAATTATTGTCAACCTGCAGTTTGGCATTTGGAATTGCTTTTCTCGATTAAGAGCATAATTTTCAGATTATGAAATCAAGACAGTTCATCTTGATAATGCTGGTTTATATCCAAGCTGGTTTAGCATTGAATACCTCCTATTAATGGCTAAACCATTGCTTATGAGAACAAAGCTTCATGTGTTGGTCTAAGATTTTCTAAATTGCATATAGCAGCACTTGTATGCATCAGATCAACAATATATGATAAGTCCTCCCTTCACAATTGGTTTAGGATCAGAAACCAAATATTTTTACTATCTTTTGTTGCGTGGTATATGATTAATTTCTCTACCATAATACACAAAGATATGTTTCCCAAAGATGATTGGGGATATATGTTAGTTTTTCTAACATTTGGGGGATGGAATAAACAGTTGAAAAATATGCTATATGAATCGAATTATCATGATCCTCACTTAGAAGATAATTCAAGTCGAATGCCAGAAGCATTTGCTGATCCAAAATTAAATATCATATTTCAGCTGCAAATGCTCCTATTAAAATTAAAGTCCCTGAAGGATAGAGTTTACTGTACGCATGAAGCGTGGTAGACCAATCGGTTCCAAAGGTAACAATCCTTGAAAAATAGTAGGAGCTAATGATCAAAATGAGGAGGAAATAAGCTCTAGAAGAGCCCACGACATAACATTTCATGAAACTCCCGAAAAAGTTCAGGTACCTGAAAATAAAGAAAGTGATGAGATCTCCACAAGTTATGTCGCTTCGGAACTGACACAAAATGATCGTCGACGATATATTTAATACAATATAGTGCACAATATTGTAAAAGATTGTGAGGATCGGACTAGCAGTCCAGACACTTGAAGATGTCATACCATTTAGATACAAGTCTTAACCTATATGACTTATTTGGCTAAATCTATATGAAGATCCTTGAAGGATTGAAAATGCCCGAAGCATATAATTCAAAGTCTTGAGAAATGTACTCGATCAAATTATAAAGATCTTTGTACGGTTTAAAGCAATCTGTGCGCGTGTGGTATAATCGCCTCAGTAAATATTTGCTGAAAGAAAGTTACATAAATTATGTTATTTGTCCATGTATTTTTATAAAGAAAATGTCATCAAAATTTGTTACACTTGCTGTTTATGTTGGTGACATAAATCTTATTGGAACTCCGGAAGAGCTCCAAGAGGGTCTTAAAAATACTTTTACATGGACAAAGTGTACCCATTAAGTACACCAATGAATATTCAATCACTTGAAGTGAATAAGGATCCGTTCCAACCTCTAGAAGAGGATGAGGAGCTCCTTGGTCCTGAAATACTCTATCTCGGTGTAGATGGTGCACTTATTTATCTTGCTAATGCTAACAAAAGTGGTGCAGATCGTATTGGTAATGCAGATGCATGTTATTTATCCGATACCCATAAAGCTCGATTTCAAACCGGCAAGCAGGGAGGCATATGATTGAGATCAGTGATTCATTCGAGAAACATGTGGGTTGGAATGTGATAAAAGACCCACAATATTATACGGAGACAATGTTTCATGCATAGCACTATTAAAGGGAGGATTTATAAAAGGAGATAGAACGAAGAACATTTCACCAGAATTATTCTACATACATGATCTTCAGGAAAATTGTGACATTGATGTGCATCAAATTAGTTCAAGTGACAATCCAACAGATTGTCTTTACCAACATCAATTTTTGAGAATATGGTATACAAGATTGGAATGCGAGACTCAAATATTTGAAATAAGGTTTTCTTCAGGGGGAGTAAAATGCGTGTTGTACTCTTTTTCCCTTACTAAGGTTTTTCCCAAAGGGTTTTCCTTATAAGGTTTTTAATGAGGCAGCCAGCAATGCGTATTACTAAATATGTGTACTTTTTTTCCTTCACTAGGATTTTTTTCCCACGTGATTTTTCCTAGTAAGGTTTTAATGAGACACATTATCTTTAATGAACATCCAAGGGGGAGTATTATAAATATATTATATTATGAATGTTCATTTAGTACTCCGTTGTAAATAAGCTTCCTGAAGAAGCTTATCCATATGGGACTCCACCGTAAATATGTTTATCTATTTAAGTATTCTATTGGAAATAAGCTTCCTGAAGAAGTTTATCACTTCGATACCCGGTTATGGATAAACATTACCCCCAGTAGAAGATTATCCATACCGGGTATAATAAGTTTATCCTTTCAGTACCTAGTTATGGATAAATATTACCCCCGATAGAAGATTATTCATACCGGATATAATAAGCTTATCTTTTCAGTACCCAGTTATGGATAAATACTATCCCCGGTAGAAGATTATCCATACCGGGTATAATAAGCTTATCCTTTCAGTACCCAATTATGGATAAACATTACCCCCGGTAGAAGATTATCCATATCAGGTATAATAAGCTTATCCTTTCAGTACTCCGTTATGGATAAACATTGCTCTCAGTAGAAGATTATCCATATCTGGTATAGTAGCAGCTTACACAACATCTTCTTTTCTTCTATAAATAGAAGAAATTTCAGTTCATTATATACATCAGTTTGAATTCAAATAATATAACAGTTTCTCTATATACTTGTCTTTACTTTACAGTCTTTATTTTATAACACTAATCAGTTTTTGTTTGGCTTCTATTTTTTAGTTTATTTTTTAAAGTACCTTGTTCAAAAATATTTATATTAGTATATATTTATAGCAATTTCTTTTCTTTTACCTAAGAAATAAGGGTTAATTGCAGAGTAGGTCATCGAACTATAATAAAAATAAATATTTAAAATAAAAGTAGTTTTATAATATATATTATATATTATTGAAAATTATATTCAATTCTATTATTATTCTGAAAGTATATATGCTAGAAAATTAATTTTTTATTTTTTATTTTATAGATAAAATTTATTTATTTTATAGGTAAGTCCATAATATCAAATACCTATTTTAGAGGGTAAATAGGTATTTGACAATTAAAAATTTGAGAAATCTGGTTAAGAGACCTTCTGAATGCTATAGACATAGCTAAGTGACTTTTCTATTACAAACTAAAAAAAAAATGACTTTACTTATAATTTCAAATAATTGAGTGATCATTTAAGTAATGAACTCACCTCCATTAGTGATGAGTCCTAGGTAGGAGTGACAAACGGGCGGGTCGGGTCGGATATGGTTCGGTCGAAAACGTGTAATGAAAAAATGGATCAATTATCCGACCCGACCCATATTTAATATGGATAAAAAATGGGTTAACCGACGGATAATATGAGTTACCCATATTATTCATGACTTCTTGTATATGATCACTTTTTGGAAAATTCTTATGAGTAAATGACGTTGTATGGCCGTCCAAATATTTTAATAGCCCATATTTTCATCTTTGACCCGAAATGGCCTTTAGGCCCAATTCTTTTGCAAGTTGTAGTCACAATTTCCAATGCACTTCTCTTTCCAATTCATTCGTATTTCCTACTCCTCTAGTTGTTTGTTATTCTCCTCCCACTTCCATCATCGATATAATCACCACCAATCCAGCTTATCTCCACCGCCTTCCTCACACCACCGCTCCAATTTATCTCCACCACTGATCTCACTACCACCGATTCACCATATTTCCATAAGTAAATCTTCATCTCCCTCTCAAAACACTCTTAAATCTCAACCACAAAATCAAATCGAGACCAACAATCATCCACTGTGATTCGAAAATTTATAGACATAATTTTTCTTTGCCTAAACAATCTCCACCACTACCTCTAACCAATGATAATTTTATTATCTTCCGTGTTGCTTCCTTCCTCTTCTATAAAAGTCATGCAATTCTAGATCTTTAAGGAATTATAGCAAATACTTGGCTAGTGATATCTATCGGTCATGGCTGCGATCAGATAAAGACTCCTGTGACCTTCCCTTTTGCTTTCCTTTTCGGCTCCGACTTTTTTGCAGCTACCTTACAAATGTATATATAATGTCTATATGTTGTATAATAGGTGTATATGTACTATTATACAATTTATATACAATATTTATACAATATATAATGTTGTTGGTGGGTAGTTGGTGCTTTGTGAGCCGTTTGGAGGTTGGGCTTCATGAATCTTTTGGATGCATTTATGTGCATTTCCTAAGAAGAAGTAAAAGGTGAAGTGTATTTGTGGAGGTGGTTATTGCTGCTGCTTTCTTCTTCTTCTTCTTCTTGAATATGAGATGTATAATTTGTGTATACATGTACAATGTATATTTAGTGTATCTTTTATGTATAATATCTATGTATCTGTATACACTTTGAATTTTTATACAGTATACACTAATTATACAATATATATACACTAATTATACAATTGTAACTACGAGAATTTTTCCAGTCTTTGGGTTATTTTTGGTGAGCAAAAAAAGAGATGGAATTGTATATACACTATTACATTGTATAATTTTTTTATATAAAGTGTATCCTATATTTTTTTCAGTGTATCCCTAAATAATCCTAATGTATCTTTAGTGTCCCCCCTCCATATATATATATATATATATATATATATATATATATATATATAATACCAAATTTTTTATTTCATTACCACTAATTTCAAGATCTTCTTTTCTCTTTCAAGCTTCGAAACTGGGGGAAAAAATAAGAATAAAGAAAATTGAGCTTACATATGCCAGGTAGAAGAAGTCATACATGATACCACAATATTGCAATTTCTGCAGTGTGTAGCTCTATTAGTTTGATAGGTATTTGTTTTGGGGACAATACAGTTGGCACACTGTACTGTGTATATTTGTTGTCCAAATAGGTACGTTGCAATTCTTAGGTGTTAGTAATCACTTTCTCTCGTCCAACGACTACAACTCTTTAATTTGCTCATCTAATTCTTCTGCACCTAACAAATCGTGTACTTATGGAATATTTGAACCGTGAAAAAAAGAAAGAGGAGTAAAAATAGTTTGCATACGGTAAGTTTGGGCTAGCCGGTATAATTAGTTTGGGGTTATGAGTTGTCTGACTAATATTTATGGCTACTGGATGATATTTGTTTTCTCCGACCGGCTAAAAGTGAATTTCTCTCTATTCTTATTCCCTTAACCCGAGGAACCCCAATTTGAGGCTTTACAAATGTACAAGTTAGACTCATTGGTTATCTATTGGTTACTCATTAATTATTCATTTTCTAAATGAAAAATATGAGTCTTATCCATATTTGACATGTTTTTAAATAGTTCATTATCTAATTCATTTTTTAATAGATAATATGAGTGGTTAACTATTTTCTTTTAACCATTTTGCCACCCCTAGTCCTAGGTGAAGAACGAGGATAATCATTCTGCACTTAAAGACAAAAATTGTGTTCCAATATTAGATCAGAAATCAAGTATATTGAGATATTCAAAGACAAAAATGATGGACACTAAATTGTTATTCAACAGTTGGACGATGAAACCTCTAGTACTCCAAAGGATATCCTTGCGGTATTAAGATATAATATATATTCATATATGTTACCAATCAGAAGTCCAAATTCCCTTCGTTTTTTATTCCATTAATTATTGTGTTGGTTCTAATACTGATCCAATGAAACAAGACAACTAAGAATTATTATAAGAACATTCTGGGAACTGAACAAAGCCTGGGACACAATAATCATAAGTCATATACTGTTTCCTAAAATTGGCCATTTTTTGTCTCTGTAGAGGGCTGAGAACCTTAAATCTGTTCCATGGTTGGTTAACTGGTGAAGAACAATCATTCCCAGGTTGTGGAAAACAACCTGAAATTTTGAAGTGTTGATAATGAGCTATAAATGGTGCTAAACTCCAATCAATATCTCCAGCCCAACCACTGCTGTTTGAGTACCATACGCTTGCCTCTATCTGCATTGGACTTGTCGGGTAATTTACATTTGCTTTCACTTTGAGGTTCATGAATTCCCTTACTGGTATATCATCTATGAAGAAACTGCAAAAAAGATCAAGGTTAAGAATATAGACTTTTTGAACTTAGCTCAATCGTAAAAACTAACTCATGAGATGAAAATTGCGGAAAGACATATAAGGAGATAGATAACAACTTATGCCCTCAACCAATGTGAGATTTTAACACCTTACGCCCAGGGTTGAACGCTTGAGCATGAAGTAACATGGAAGCCCAACATTGAGTAAACCAAGAAAATGCATGATGGGTCAGCCTTTGATGTCATGCTAAGAAAAATGATCTGCCCTACTCATGTGCCTAGGCCATATAAAGAGACGGTAACCCGTACCCTCAAACAATGTGGGCCTCCAACATCTGATTTGAACACCATTAAGGTGAGTGACAGCTGATTTGAACACCACTTAGCTTATTCTTAAATAAAAAGGGATGTAGTTTGCTTACACTATTTGGAATGGATTGTAGAGAATTTGATAGGTATGAAAATCTTGTGAAGGATCAAAGGGAAGTTGGAATATTTGTTCTCTAAAACCCCAATCATTAGCAAATACATTGGTTTGTAGTTTCCCTTGTGTACCCAGAAACTCGAAATCGATCTCATCGTGGGTCCCTGGTGGTGAACCATCTACTTGTGAGGTTAGCTGCCAAAAACCAATTGTCAAGTCAAAAATAGAGAAAAAGGTGAAAATTCTTATGTACCAATAATTACTCTAATGTAATTTTGAGTGTAGAAAGAAAAGATTGAGTATTATAATTCTATACGTAGAGAGATGTGATAACTCCTCCAGTTTTCTTGTCTGGTAACTTCATCCTGATTACAAATAAGCCAGATTCGTATAGGAATTTGGACTTAAAACCAGCTCCTACATACACACACAAAAATTATATGTTAGTATAAGTTAAACTAACATGAGTTGTATAGCCACAGTTAGAAATAATCACAATTCTAACATTTCAAGCCAATTGGAATCGGCTATATAAAATCATACTATTCCTTCTTTTTTTTCAAAGTGATTAAAGACATAGCAAAAAGAAAAAGAAAAAAAAGAGAGAGAAAAGAAGTGAGAATAAACCTGAGGAGTTGTCTAAAAGAAGTGTTACTTCAGTTCCTTGGTTAATGATGGATAAATGGTTTTCTCCCCATGTAGGTTCGTAACTGTTGTTGAAGCTAATATCAGCATTAGAAAGCCCCACAATAAAGAGAAGTATAAGACTAGTAACAATATTCATCAGAAAATAAGCCATCTATAAAGAAATAGAACTATTCGTAAAAATAATGACATTACTACTCAACTGTGTTCCTAATTACTTCAATTTTATATTGCTATAGCGTATGGCTTATTTAAGCAAGAACTTAAACAACATACTATGGAGAGTATAAAATTTAGTGACTTTCTAAAAAGAATCATGAACACCAGATTTGCTGAACTTATTATATTATTTCCTTAATAAACTGGAAATTAATCAAAGCTTGTAATAATATATCCCATTCCAGCTTTGCATTGCAATGACATAACATTTATATACTGCAATTAGAGGCGGAGCCAGGATTTGAACTTTATGGGTTCGGGATTGTAATACTTTTAATTTACTGAGTTCTAAATTAATAAGTTATATATATTCAATGAATTTCTTAAAATTACGGATACATAGTTTGAACAAATGTTACTGAGTTCGGCTGAACCCGCATCCGACACTGCGCACTCTGCCTCCGCCCCTCGCTGCAATGTATTAAAAGATGGATACTTGAGGTGTTCATGTATGTTTAAAGCATACTAGTCTTAGGGTACGCGCGTTGCACGTGTACCCTATATCGATGAGCATCATTTTTTAGAATTATACATATATTATTAATTAGTATGTTTGAGTTATTAAATATAAGCTAAAACTAAGATAAGTTTCTGAAAATGATATATATCGATTCTATTTAGGTGGCTAGCCATTTGAGCTGGTATAATTATTACTGTAGTAATTATAGTTATAAAACATAGGGAAAAAAAAATATATGAACTAATAAGATCCATAATTGATATGTATTAGAACACCTTCCAAAAAAGAAATTTAGATATTATATATATTTATAAAGCAAAAGACTTAGAGTTTGAGAACTAAATATCCTTAAATATTGAAGGAGTGTCGCCTAATATTACCGACTTTAATAACAGTTAGTTCTTACTTATTCTTCGTGGACTTTGCCATTTAATTTTAGATTATTTTTATATTTTGTAAAAAAAGTTATATTACATAATTCAAATAAGAAACAGTTTTATACAAGGTATTTAATATGAGAATCTTTTATATATTCAAATAATGAAGAATTTAATGCACAAAAGTTTAGTTGATTTAAACTACTCCCTCCGGTCCAAAATAAGTGATTTTTGGCCTTTTTTTTGTGGTCCAAAATAAGTGATTTTTCCATATTTCAAGAATGAATTAATTGTTTTTTTCCTACATTGCCCTTGGAATAAATAATGTTGGAGTATGTGTTAGGAATATTTATGTGAAGAGATAGTAAATGTTAATATGATCAATTTCATTGTTAATTAATGTTAAAAGATGGATTTCTTAATCTGTGTGAAAACAACTAAAAAATTACTTATTTTGAACCGGAGGAAGTACTAAATATTCGAACAAAAGCTTAATCTCAAGCAATCATATTCCAAAGAAAATAGAATAAGCATATCTAAGTTGTAACCCCATGTTTTGTGAAATAAAGTATTGGAAAGAAATACTAACAGTTTAAATAATCTAGGAAATTTAAAACATTATTCTTTGAACCGAAGGATCATAAAATCTTTTAACTAAAGTGGTAGAATCATATTTTACCTTGTCCTAACTCCTAAGTATTGGTTCGTGATAATTGAATCACTAAACAAATTAGTTGTGATATCTAATTATAGAACACAATCGTTCTAACTCTAACAAAATAAAATAAAAACAAATACACAAATAACAATATTCTCAAATTTTAGAATTATGTGTAACTTAAAGCTCATTAATTTAAAAGGTAAATGATTTATAGAAAGTAAATCGTATTTGAACTTAAAGTCCTAAATATTAGGATTTCTTATATAGTTCAAATAAGGGTTGATTTATTAAATAAAGTTATAGTTTTTTTTCTAAATTCCTAAATATTAGTTAAATGACTGTTTTGTCTAATGTGAATTATATTCTTAAAGGGTAAAAAAGGCGAATAATATTTCGCTAAGGGCCGTCGTGCTTTTAATATAGTATAGATTACGTATGATCCTTTAAAATTATCTGATATTATTAGTTTAGATTTTAGCGGAGACATAAAAGTGCTCATTTTTACAAATTTAGTAATATAAGTGCTCAAGGATAAATATAAAGGACCAATTTAGACCTACCCAAACATAAAGGGCCGATTTTCCTGAATGATTTAAGAAAGAGACTTTTTCCTTCCTATACCATATATGAAACCTTATTATTAAAAATGTGCATAGTTTCATATTTACCCGCCATGTTCACAGTTATTCTACAAAATATATACCATTCATTAAATACTAATTATGAATGGTATATATTTAAGGTTCTTCTTGAAACTGTGTTCTCACCAGCGCTTCTCCTTTTAAAGGTGCTTCCCTTGAAGTTTGGGAAGATGATGTCCCTGAATAAAAGAATATTGTTTCTAGGAATCCAATTGCAGACCGATGCAGATGCTTAAATCTCTTCTCCTTGAAATCATATCCTACAATCTTTACAGTAGTTGAACAAGTTTATTAAGACCTTGCCACTCCTTTCCTTGCACAGGAACTCACTTAGCATCTCCATTAAAAATACAAATCGAGAGACGGATAAGCAAAAAATTAAAGAATTGCTGATCATTGCCAATTATTAGGAGCCGATTCCTTCCTAATTAGGCGCGCTACAAATCTGGAACTAAATATTCTTCCAGATATTCCTATTTAGGCACGCTACAATTATGGAAGTAAATATTCTTCCAGATATTTTTCACCATTGACAACCATTAAAAAGCTTGAAGATTTGAATTCAAATTTGGGTTTTCAAAAATCATTATTTGTTTGGATTGGGTGTTGTTGAAAATAATCAGGAATATGGTTTGGAGTTTATATTTCAATTTTGAGTGGTTTTGGTGAAGATTAGACTTGGTTTTGACTGAATTTCAGATTGAAACTCGAAGAAGAAGAAGAAGAAGAAGAAGAAGAAGAAGAAGAAGAAGAAGAAGAAGAAGAAGAAGAAGAAGAAGAAGAAGAAGAAGAAGAAGAAGAAGAAGAAGACATATTGCAGAAATTGTAGATAAATTGTAGATTATTTGTATTTTGATTGTAGATGCTTTATTTTCTGTTTTCACAAATAAAAAATGGCTAAAACTTCTACAAATCTTCTGAAAAAACGCAATTATGTCAAAAATCACAATTATGCTACAATTGAATGGGAATTGGGATATAAAAATTCAATGTACCAAGTTTGTAGATATTTTGTAGATAAATTATAGATGATTTGTATTCTAATTGTAGATGCTTTGTTTTCTGTTTCACAAATAAAAAATGACTAAAACTTCTACAAAATCTTCTGCAAAAAACGCAATTATGCCGAAAATACCAATTAAGCTACAATTGAATGGGAATTAGGGTATTAAAATTTAATGTACCCAGTTTGTAGATATTTTGTAGATAAATTGTAGATTATTTGTATTCTGATTGTAGATGTTTGTTTTTTGTTTTCACAAATAAAAAACGACTAAAACTTCTACAAATCTTCTGCAAAAAACGGAATTATGTCAAAAATACCAATTAAGCTACACTTGAATGAGAAATTGTACCAGTGTCGAAAATACCAATTAAGCTACAAGCTACAATCGAACCTCAATCCCACACACTAGCAGGTTAGATTTATGCTTTCGTGTCAACATGCAGAATATATTTGAATGCTAGCGGCAGGTGAATGCATGTTAATTTAATTGAACATATTTGCACGATCCAAATATGCTTGACAATCTGTATTAGATAGATAGCAAAATTTAATTGAATTCAGCTTTTGTTAACTAACAAAATTAAAGTTTTTCACACGCTTTGTGTAATTTGACTAGTACCAACAAGTTGCTCGCCATTTATTCCTAAAACCATATTAAGTACAAAAATTTATTCGCCGTTGGTTTTAAATGATTATGATTTTATGCATATTTTCAAACAATCTGTATCATAAAAAAAATTTATGAGCTGAACTCAATTAGGTGACATATTTTAATATGTTAACAAAAACTGCTCAAGGTAAGGATGCTAGCTTTTTAGGTTAAAATACACTATGGTATAGAATTGGTAATTTAGTATACTAAGTGTAATTAAGTCAAACCCTAAACATTGAGAGTAATAAAGTTTCCTACGTGGCATAGAAATATAAAAATTCCTTTAAGAAAATATATGGACTCACGCTTGAATGATTTCTACCCCATAGATTTTGCACTTAAATATATTCCTATAAATATTTTAAATCCTAAACAGAATCAAAATTAAAGTAGTGCCTGACATAGTTTAAAATTTTTAGGACATATATATCTGAGTATTGCACGCCAAAAGACTATCTGAAAGTCGAATCAGAGCTTTATAAAGATAATTTTCTCCTTTATTTTTGGCATTTTCCAATAGTATATATATTAGTCCCTTTGACTTTTTGATAATACCATTTTTACCGGGCCATTTCAAAGATTCATATTACATTGCATATACTGATGTACATTGTACACTACCCAGAAGCTTCTTCTTTTTGATTTATTAAATTACTCTAGACACTCCTATAAAAACTTGGTTGCGAATACATACTTATATTTCAAAATCACTTAAACCTCTTAAAAATTAAAATTCTACACAAATATAACAATTATTCGTATATTTGTGTAAAAATCATAATATATAGGGAGGTTGAGTGTTAGATTTAGGTATGGCTGTCCAACGGGATGGGCCGTCCCGTCCCGCTTCAAGTTAAATGGGATGGGCCAATGTTAAACGAGACACGGGATGAGATGGGACGGGACAGCCATTTCGTCCCGTTTGTCCCGTCCCGTTTCGTTCCGTCCCTTCCCGTCCCTCGTCCCGTCCTGCGTCCCGCCAGATTTTGTTTTTAAAAAACCTAGCCGTTGGGCAACGACTTAAATTGCAAAAATAGTTGTTGCCAACGGTCCAAACAACCCCTACCCCCTCCCCCACCCACCCCTCCCCCCCTCCCCTCCCCCTAAACTTTTAATATAACCCCTAAGTTTATTAAATTATACTTTGGCCCTATTTTCTACTATAAATACACCCCATTCTTCTTCCATTTTTCCCACAAAAAATTAATCTTCTGTAAGGAGTAAGCCTAAGGCTGAACGTCCCAAAACATCACTTGTATGAAAATTTTTTAAACATGATAAAGTCAATCATCGTGCTATATGTGAAAAATATAAGCAAGTATTTGCACACACAACAAGTGGTGGGATGGGGGGTTTAAGTAGACACTTAATAAGGGATCACAAATCTGTATAGATACAAGCTAACATAGAAGCCGGAAAAATTATAGATCCTACCATCAGTACTGACACTCCTAGTGGATCTGGTTCTAATCAAATTCAACAACAACGTGACCCTGCTTCTGGTCATGTTTTACGCAAATATAACAAAGATAGAGATCGTGAGAATTTAGCAAAAATGGTGGTTGTCTGTGGCTTACCTTTTACTTTCCCTTCTCACCCTGCTTTTGTGCATTATATACAAGAAACTTATAACCCTACTTTTCAAGGTTTCCCTAAGACTACGGTTAGAAATGATGTTTTTTAAATTTCAAACCGAATATCTTCAGTATATTCGTTGTGTATTTTTTCACTTAGATTGTAAAGTGTCTATCACATCTGATATAGGTCGTAGTCCTAATGGTTGTGATTATTTAACTGTTGCATGTCATTGGGTTGACCATCACTGGAACTTGCAAAAACGTTGGTTATAAATTTGTTGATTCAAAACACACTAAAGCATATATTGCAACTATTGTTCTACAAATACTTGATTTTTATGCACTCATTAATAAAGTTTTAATTATCACCTTAGATAATGCTTCTGCTAACACAACCACAGCAAATAGCTTAAATCTAGACTTTGTTCAATTAATCCAACAATTTTTCATGTTTGATGTGCATGCCATATTTTTAACTTGGTTGTAAAAGATGGTCTTAATTTATTTTCTGATGCTTGTAGTAAAATACAACATGTTTGTGGCTATATTTTTCGTGCTCATAAACAAAGTAGAATTCGTGAATTTGCTCAACAATGTGCTAGTGCTAACCTTCCATTTAGAAAAGTTCCAAAAGATGTTTGTACTAGGTGGAATTCTACTTATGAAATGCTTAAAGTTGCTTATGATTATCGGGTGCCTATCCAAAAGGTATTTAATATGCATAATGCTCACCCTGTTGATCAAATTATTGATTCTGATTGGGATGAGATCAGAGAGCTTACTAAATTTTTAGAAATTTTTTATTATGCTACAAAATAATTTCTGGTATATATTATCCTACTGTTACACAAATATTATGGTATATTTGTGGAATTTCCGTTGTATTTGGTAAGTATAAAATAAATCCAACTTATGCGCCGGCCATTAAAGAAATGATTTTAAAATTTAAAAAGTAATTTTTTTCCTATTCCCGAAGTTTATTTAATTTCTACTCTACTTAACACATCTTTAAAACTAAGAGGTGCAAAGGGACTTGTTCGTAAAATTTATGAGAATTTAGAAATTCAAGAAAATGAACAACCATCTCTCGAAAACTGCCAAGCTAGCATATATTCTTATGCTAGATCAATGTTTGATAAATATAAATCTATGGATACAACTGGTTGTGAAACTGCCCCTTCTACTTCTAAGTCTAGAGCAGAAATTTTATGGGAAGATATGGATGATATAACAGGTTTTGATTCCTCTATTGATGATGAACTTGGTTCTTATCTTAATCAAGGATTGGAAAATATTAAAGACGAAGAAGGCAAGGAACAACTTTTGTCATGGTGGAGGGAGCGTGGCAAGACTTTTCCAACACTTTCAATTATGGTCCGAGATATCCTGGCTATTCAAGCATCATCAATAGCATCAGAGCGTGTTTTTAGCGCGGCAAGATTTCCAATTGGAGATCATAGACATTCATTAGCGGAGGACAGTCTAGAGATTTCCGTATTATTCAGATATTGGATTAATTCAGAAAGAAGAAATCTGGGTTTTGAAAAATTAACTACTAGAGAAGAAGAAGAATACAATGAGATACTAACCATTGAGAGCGATGACGGCATGGAGCTCATGGAACATCAATCAACATTGCCAATTCCAGCAGAATGTCCGAGAGATATTATTGATAAGTTACAAAGAAGCTATATATGAGCTTACAAATATTAGTATGATAATTTGTAATTGGCTACTAAAAGGCCTAGTTCAAACAGAACCCTTCCTAGAAGGTGGCTGCGTAGATTAGGTGTTCTTCAAAAGAATTATATTTATATTTGAGATTTGAAAGTTATATTAATAAAATAAAAGGCTCTAAGCGTTGAATTTTATTTATGAATTGTCTTAGTTACTTAATAGTTAATACTTTGAAATTATATTATATAAATTTTAACTCTATTATAAATTTATAATTACTAGAATATTTCATTACAAGTCTTTTGTTTTAATATTTTATAATTCTTTACTTAGATCTAATTTTCATTTTAACATAGTAACATTTAAGTTTATTAAATAAGTTAAAAATTTAGCCGTTGCAAACTTTAAAAACATAGTAATTTTCAAAAAACTAGACGTTTTTTAAAAAAATACACTTAAGGCCCACGAACTCGTCCCGTCTCGTCCCGTTCTGTCCCGTCCCATCCCGTTTGTTAGCGGGACGGGATGGTACAAACGTTTTGTCCCGTCCCGCCACCATCCTGCTTAAATGTCATTTCGTTCCATCCCGTTAATTTGGTCCCGTCCCGTCCCGTTGGACAGCCATAGATTTAGGTAATATGAAATGTGTGTGCAATTGAAAGTACAAATATGTTATAGTATAAACTACGCTTTTTGTGAAAAGACATAAGTATCCCTCAAATTTAACTTAGATTTGCTGTTAAAGACCTATAATTTTTGGGGGCCTATTACCTCAGAACTATACTGAAGTGGAAATCATCTTAAGCAGTAACGTGGCATAGCAGTGTATGCACGTTCATTTAGCGCGTGAGAAGGCAAATCAACTCTAAAAATCTATCCTCTTAACACCACATGTCAAGCAGATTGGAAATTTTGTTTTACTCCACTCCTTTTTAGTCTTATCACGACTCAAAAAGGAAATTGAGAAATATCATAACACAACCAAAACGGAGATATAATAGTATCTTCCAAAACACGGAAATACTAAGTCATAAGCTCTACATGAAATACATAATAAGTCTAAAAAATACATCACTATTTGAGATGCATAAACAATAGAAAATGAAGTAAGAGGGTGTCTCCAAGGCCTGTGAACTGAACAAGAGGGATACGTTGAAGTGTCCAACAACTCTAGCCCAACTCTTTATTGATCAGCTTGATCTAAAGTACCTCGATTTGCACAAAAAATGTGCATAAGCGTAGTATGAGTACACCACAGTTGGTACCCAGTAAATATCAAGACTAACCTCAGTGGAGTAGTGACGAGGTTCAAGTCATAATACTCACTAGTCAATAACCTGTGTGAAATATCAATAGAAAACTGACAACAGAAAGCATAACAGAACCAATATCAACAACCTCAAAGAATGTGTAACAACAACTCAATATAGAATAATTCATTTTTACCAACAAAATATCAATGGCAACGGGTCATGTGATAACATATCAAATTTAACCAAACAACTCATAAAGCACAAGACGAAATCATTTAAGAAATACGTTTGAGATCAAAACATCAACCTCGGTTCCAACATATGATCAATAACAAAGGAATACCCCGATTTATCTCATAACATTCCCAACAAAGTCACCCTTATATCGCCGCATGCATATAAATAATGGAACGCCTCCCTTATGTCGCCACATGCACATAAATAGCCACCCTTATCTCGCCTCATGCACATCACAATAAAATGTCTCCCTTATGTCGCCGCATGCGTATCTCGCCACTCTTATACTCCACACAATAAAAATCAACTTGTATATCATGTCAATATGTGCCACAATACCACAAAACAACAACACCCAAAGTCTCATCAAGATGTAGCTCATGGCTCAATAATAAGGTGCACAATAACATAGAGCGCAGGAGTATTCAATAATAAAGCATGTTTCAAATGAAAAACAACCCCAGTTCAAGGCATATTAATAGCCTAAGGCCTAATCCGTTTACAAACCACACATATGTCCGTGTACACACTCATCACCTCGTGTACACGTCGTTTCACACAACACAAATATGCAAATTAGACCAAATCCTAAGGGATAATTTTCCGATACAAAGTTAGGCAAGATACTTACCTCAATTAGGTTAAATCAATACTCAAAAAATACTTTTCCTTTACAGTTCATCTTCGTCCGCCCCAAATCTAGCCAAAAATGACTCAGTCTCATCAAATAATTGAAGGGAATTCAATTTTAATTAATAAAGTTGAGATATTTGCCTAATTCCCTAAAAGCCAACAAAATTTAACCTCGGGAATGCCCGATCAAAACCCAAGTCGAAGGGTAGATTTCGACTACCCATAATCCCATGAGTCCAAATATATGATTGGTTTCCAAAATCAAGTCCAAATCGACTCTCAAATCTCAATTTTTTTTTTTTTGGAAAAGTTTTATAAAAAATCCCAATTTCATTCATGGATTCATCAACTAAATGGTAAATCAAAGACGAGATTAATGAAAAATAATCAAACTCGAGTAAAAAAAAAATACTTACTCAATCCAAGTGGATGAAAAATGCCTCAAAAAGTAGCTCAAACCGAGCTCCCAATCTCAAAATATAAAATAATGAGTCTAAGTCCCACAATCTCACTTATTAATGCAACTGCAGATGTCGCATTTATTACCGGAGGTTCGTAGATATTGCATTTGCAACTAGAGGTTCACAAATGCGACCTTCGCAAATGCAACACATGCATCATAATTGCCAAGCCTACCCAGCCCAGGCAGTGTCGCAAATTGCGAAACGATCTTTCTTGCCCAGGTCCCCCTTTGCAATTGCGAGGCTGGCTTCGCAAATGCAAAGCTTGCCACTCCCATACCACCTTCGCAATTGTGACATGTACATTGCAAATGCGAACTGGTGCTTGTATTTGCGAGACTTGCAACACTAGACAAAACCAGCAAATCTGAAACAAATTCAAAATACTCTGAAACTCATCCGAGCCACACAAGTCTAGAAACAACATATGAACTCGCTCGCAAGCTCAAAACACCAATATAACATATGGGACCACGAAATGAATACCAAAACACATAGAAATCACAATAAAACTCAAGAACTTCTAAAATCACAACCAAGCGTCCGATTCCTACCAAACCAACTCGGAATGATACCAAACTTTGCACTCTATTACCAAATGAAAAATGGACATATTCCAAGCCCCGAAACCGAAACATGAACTTGATAACCATGAAGTCAACCCATGGTCAAACTTATAAAATTTCTAAACTTTTAAATTTCTAACTTCCGGCAAAAAGAGCTAATTAATCCTAGGAACCTTCGAATTTCATTTCGAGCATATGTCTAAGTCTAAAAATACCATATAAACCTATTGGAACCATCAAAATATCGTTCTAGGGTCATTTTCACAAGAGTAAAACCTTGGTCAACTCTTCCAACTTAAGCTTCCAAATTAAAAATCAAATATTCCAAATCAATCCAAAACCTCCCCGAAACCAAACCAACTATTCCCGAAAGTGACATAACAACAAATAGACATATGTGGAGCCTCAAATGGGGAAATGAGACTCAAATGACCCTATTCCCCATCTTAAAAAACGTTCATCCTCAAATGAGTATAGAAACATACCTGAAGTGCCAAAAAGGCGAGGATATCGGCTCCACATATCATGCTCAGTCTCCCAAGTTGCCTCCTTGATCAGTTGACCTCTCCCTTGAACCTTCACCAATGCAATGTTCTTCGACCTCAACTTCCGGACCTGTCTATCCAAAATAGCCACCGACTCCTCAGCATAAGACAAATCCTTATCCAATTACACCGAGTTGAAATCTAACACATGTGACAGATCCACATAGTACTTTCGGAGCATGGAAACATAGAACACCATATGAACTCCTGACAATATGGGTGGAAAAATAAGCATGTAGGCCATCTCACCAACTCTCTCAAGAACCTCAAAAGGACCAATATACCAAGGGCTCAACTTTCCCTTCTTTTCGAACCTCATCACACCCTTCATGGGCGAAATTCTAAGTAGAACCCTCTCACCTACCATGAACGCCACATCACAGGCCTTCTTATCAGCATAACGCTTTTGCCTGAACTGCACAGTACGAAGCTGCTCCTAAATCAACTTTACCTTCTCCAAAGCATCACGAACCAAATCAGTGCCCAACAACCTAGCCTCCCCGTGCTCAAACCAACCAATCGGAGAACACATTTCCTCCCTTATAAGGCCTCATATGGAGCCATATGGATGCTCGACTAGTAGTTGTTGTAGGGGAATCTACTAGCAATAGGAAATGATCCCACTGACCCCGAAATCAATTACATTGGCCCATAACATGTCCTCCAAGATACGAATAATGCGCTCAGACTGTCCATCTGTATGGGGATGAAATATTGTACTCAACTCAACCTGTGTGTCCAACTCACACTGCACGGTTCTCCAAAAATATGATGTGAACTATGTGCCTTGATTCGAGATAATAGACACTAGCACACCGTGGAGGCGAAGGATCTCTATAAGATAAATTCAAGCAGTTGCTCTGAAGAGTAGGTAGTCATGACTGGAATAAAGTATGCAGAGTTAGTTAGTCTGTCCATAATGACCCACACATTATCGAATCTCCTCAAGGTCCGTGGCAATCCAACAAAAAAATCCATAGTGATATGCTCTTACTTTCACTTCAGAATATCTAGCCTCTAAAGCAAACTGTCCGGCCTCTGATGCTCATACTTAACTTGATGATAGTTCAAACACCATACCATATACTCAACAATATCTTTCTTCATTATTCTCCCACCAGTAGTGTTGCTTCAAATCATGATACATCTTCGCGACGCCTGGATGAATGGAATACCGCAAACTATGGGCCTATCAATAATCAGATCCCACGACCCATCCACACTGGGCACACAAATTCGGCCATGAAGCCTCAATACTATATTATCATCGATAGTCACCTCCTTGGAATTACCATATTGCACCGTGTCCTTAAGGACCAACAAGTGGGGATCATCATATTGACGTGCCTTAATTGCTTAAACATGGATGACTGTGATACAACGTAAGTAAGAACCCTGGTAGGCTCCGAAACATCCAAACTCACAAACCTGTTGGCCAGAGCCTGAACATCCAAAGCTAACAGTATCTCCCCAATTGGAATAAAAGCAAGACTCCCCATGCTCTCAGCTTTCCTACTCAAAGCATCGGTCACCATATTGGCCTTCTCGGGATGATAAAAAATGGTGATATCATAGTCCTTTAGTAGATATAACTATCTCTGTTGCCTCAACTTCTGTTTCTGTTGTTTAAATAGGTGCCGGAGACTCATCTGATCCGTGAACACCTCACAAGACACGCTGTAAAGATATTGCCTCCAAATCATAAGCGCGTGAACAAAGGCAGCTCTCCAAATCGTACATTAGGTAGTTCTTCTCATGGGGCTTCAACTGACGTGAAGAATAAGCAATCACTCTACACCCTGCATCAACACACACCTGAAGAGCGTAAAACACTATAGAAAATTGATGCTCGCTAGCCAAATATAGTATAGTATAATTATCGTCTCCAAGGAGATTGGAATTAAATAATGTTCAAGTAATTTCTGGTGGAACGCTATTCAGGATGATTAACACTTTGATTGGAATGATTATAAACTAAAGTTAACTATTAAAATTAAAGCAATTAACAATTGATCACAGAGAACTAGAGAGTAAAGCAATAGGTTATTATCAAGACGAAGAATAAGGGTTTTGACATGATAGGTACAAGACTGTTATCCTAGATATGACGTTGTTATATTTCACTCTTGAGGTTCTATTGAATCTCACGAATTCATTATGTGATTAGCTTATACTTCTGATTCAGACTCCTCTCCCGATTAAATCTAAATCTTTCAAATAAACTAATGCGAAGTGCAATGAAACTTGTATGAATCTATTGGTAGGAATGATCAAAGAGAAATTTCTTGCGAATATTTCTCAATCTTAATTTAAACAGTAACTCAAAAAGCTCTCTCGATTACTTCAAAGAATCACCAAAATAAACTAAGGCATATGCTGCAATAATATTCAATAAGATATTCCTCTTTTGATTTAACGCTATAAAGAATAAAATCACAACTAATATTGAAGCTCCTCCAATAAATTCAAGCAATTAAACAATAGTCAAATCTATAAGCAACAACTAAATCACCAAATCATTCAAACCCTAAGGCAAACTACTCCATATATATGGAGAAAGTTATCTCAAAAAGAGTTAAAGAATAAGAAAGCATTAATCCAATGTTACAATCCAAACTCGTGTATTGAATTGGTTGAAGGAAGATGAATTCTTGTGTCTTTAAGCCTCTAATGCTCTCCAAAAGCTCCCAAAGTCAAAAGTCTCTTCAAAAACATCTTTTTAGTGTATTTATATCATGTAGGAGTAGTCCCAAACGAAACTACCAGTTCCAAGACGAAACATAAAAATACTCTGAGAAAAGTGTACTGGAGTGCCGCACCTAGCACCGCACGATGCGTCGTGCTATTGGGAAAGTTCATAGAGTAGTTTTTGACAGATAGCAGCACAAAAGCACTGCCGGGTTGTGCGACTATGCACTTTTTATAAAGTAAATTATTTTCGTCCATTTGTTATATCTAGACTTGACTCCTGACCACCAAACATGATCCCGACTTAATTTCTTGGCCTTTTACTCAGACGTAAAAGCTCCAACTTGTTCAATTAGCTCCAAATTATCTTAATAGCTCGGAATTATTTCCTACAAGGCATAAAGCACGTAATAAGTGCAAATCACCATTATTTAAGCTCAACCACAAGTAAAATGCAGTGATTAGAGTACAAACTATGACTAAAACACGGATTTATAGCCTACCATCAACACTCCACACTTAAACTATTGCTCATTCTCGAGCAATCAAATTGCACTTCATATAGAGACAACCTTCTTATCAGACAACTTCTCAAACGCATCACGCCAAGAATATTCAAAGCAGATTAAGCACCTTATCATAACATCCTAGCCTCAAGACTCGACTCACATGCGACACGTATTTCAAAAACCTACTCACTTACTCTAACTCAGAGGCCAAAGACATTACCTTTCCTTCGCAAAATCATGTGCCCTTACACCAAACATAGAAAGGCATTCCACACACAATAAATTTCAAGAACAATTAAAAACTCAAGATAGAAAAAGAATTAACTCACTCTCAGAACAAAATTCTTATGCCATAGAAGACGTACCATAGGCTTGCTTGTAGTGTAATCCTCTACTAATTGAGCTCATTTTATCAAAGATCATGTAGGACTTTATTTTGGATGTAATGTAGGCTACGAGACGGGAATGATACATTTGGATATAGTGACTACACCTCCCTAAGTACTTTAATACATATACATTAATAATTTAAACCCCACACTTGTGTTGAACCAAACTCCAACCTTCACACATAGTAGCATCAAGCTCCTAATATCTTTAAGCTCAAACAAAATTAGAACTACCACTAGCAAGGAATCAATTATTTTTCTTTTCTAAGTTCTGATTTTTTTTTTCCAATTCCTACAAGTGGCTCTCACAAATTTTCAAACAATGTACCTTTCTCCTTTTTCAATAGTTCTACTCAAAAACCCAATCATACCTCCACTTAGCTTTTATCAAGCTTATAAATATTTCAAGTTCTCATGAGAGGTAAAAGGTTCAAACAGATCGTCATTCAAATAAAGGGGTCAGGCTTGTAATATGGTTGCCAAATAAATAGGGTTACAGGCTCAAAGGGGATAACTAGGATACACAATAATTGGTTGGGTAAAAACATATATCTGGCTCAACAAAAAAATACTTATATCACTTCCTATACTAAACAAGACTACCATTTCGCTTTTCAAATACACTAAGCAAGTTCTAGACATCAACTTACATGCACAATATATCAACCAAATCCTCACACACACTGTGGCACATAACTCACTTAGGATCGCATCTATCTCGACTCTTTCATCAAAGCAATTATGCAGCGTCTAAATCAAATACTTTAAGGCACTTATACATGAGTCAAGAACTGAGTCTAGGCATCACAACTAAGGTACTCACTACTCTTAAGTCACAACAAAGTTAGGAAAAGTCGTCTCCATTTACCACTAGAGCACAAGACTTTTTTATTCCTAGCAAAAGAAAAACTAACTACATCCGGTTCAAGAAAAACTCTTGGAAAAGAACCACGGATAAAGAAAAATCAAGGGGGAATTGTTACACTGCCTAAAAAAACAAAAAATATACTTTTTTTCTTCTACTTTGATCCCTCAAAAAAACAGTCGAGGAAAGCCATCGTCGGTAAAGTAAAAAAAAATTCAAACCAAAACACAAGAAAACAAACATGCATGTACATATTTACATCCCCCACCCCACACTTTAAATTGTGTCATGTCCCTATGACACATAAATAAAAAGGAAACTCCCCTAATTCATCTAGTTGGGGTCTGAATCGCAGTCGAGATCTCCTTTACAAGCCCAACCTAGTGCATAGATCCATGCTGAGAGCTTTTTTTCTGCCTTCTTTAGGTACACCCCACACTTATCAGGCTTACTCTCTCCAGTTCGCTCCTTTAGGGCCCCCATTTCTCCTTCCATCTTGAAGATTACCCTTTCTTCCCCTACTTTGAACATGAGCTACCTTTTCTGAATGTCCAGAATTGCTCTGCCAGCAGCCAAGAAGGGTCTCCCTAAAATCAAAAAGACCTCTTTATTCTCTTCCATGTTCACCATGATGAAGTCCACATGGAACATAAATTTATCCACCATAACTATCACATCTTCCACTATTCCTTCAGGTATGATTGTGGTCTGATCCACCAGCTGCAAAGACATAGGTATCGACCTGATTTCTCCAATCTCTCCGTCCTATTTCTTGAAAATATAAAAAGGCATAAGATTAATAAAAGCACCTGAATCACACAACGATTTTTCAAATTTAGTAATTCCTAAAGAGCAAGGTAGTAAAACTCCCTGGATCTCTACACTTTTGAGAGAGCTTAATTTGCAGAATGGTACTATAGTGCTCTGTGAGCTTGTAAACCGGTGTCTCTTCCACTTTTCGCTTGTTGTACAATATCTCCTTCAAGAACTTAGCATAAGCTGGCATCTGAGAGAGCACCTTTGTGAATGGTAGATTAACATTCACCTAGTTGAGCACATCTAGGAAACACCCAAATTGTTTGTCCAGCTTCTCTCTTCTATGCTTCTGAGGGAAAGGTAAAACATGCATATATTTACTTTATTCAATCTCCTCATTTATTTCCTTCCTATATTTTTTCTTCTTTTGAGCTCTAGTCTTCCCCTTCTTCTTCTTCAGACAATCATCTACCATCACCTCACTTTTTGAATGTTGCTATTAATCTGCTCCTCCACAATTTCTACTTGTCCTTTAATCAACTCATTCCGTTGTTTTGCCATGGGATCCTTCACTACATGCCCACTTCTCAGAGACACTGCATTTATTTTCTCTTTTAAATTTCTTTTAGTATCAACATGGAGAGTTCCTGGAACCCTCTCAGATAATAGATTCGCAAGTTGTCCCACCTGTCTCTCTAAGTTCTGGATGGTTGTGTCGTGAAGTTCAAGTCTCACATCTGTCTTAATGATAAATGTCTTTATTAGATCTTCCATTCTAGACTGATTGGACTGTTGAGGCTAGTACTGCTGCCTCTGCTGATTTAGAAAACCTGAAGTTCCTTGTCCCTGGGGTCTGGAGTTATTCTATTTCCATGCATTCGCACTAGCACTGGGTGAACTCCAAGAAAGGCCTAGGTGCCTCTGCCCCATAGAGTTAAAATTATTGCCACTTTGGTAGTTGCCTCTATCAAAGCTCCCCACATCATTTACCACTTTATATGCAGTCGAGGCTTGACACTCATGCGTTGGATGACCTATTCCTCAAAAATCGTAAACCGGGGATGACTGGCTCTAGACCTTGGCCAAGTTTAACTTTCTTATCTCTATGGTCGTGGTGTCTAGCTAGGCTTACACTGATGTATTAGAATCCACTTGATGTCCCCAACCCTTTTCCTTCTCTCGTTATCCTCTGCAGACCAATTATTTGCATCTTCAGATAATTCATTCAAATTTGCAACAATTTCCTCAGGAGTTTTCTTCATAAGAGGACCTCCCACTGCATTGTTTAGCGTCCTCCTGCCAAAGGGTGTCAGCCCATCCCAAAAATCTTGGAGTTGCATCCATAAATCTACTCCATGATGCTAACATCTTCTCAAAATGTTCTTAAACCTTTCCCATGCTTCAAACAATGTTTTTGTATCTTTTGCTCGAAGTTGTGGATCTCTCTTCAAATTTTCCCTGTTTTAACAACTAAAAAATATTTTTCAATGAACTTCTTTGTCATGTCTTCCCATATTTGAATTAATCCAGTCGGCAAACTTCGCAACCAATGCTTATCATCTTCCCTCAATGAAAAAGAAAAGGTTCTTAAGTAGATAGCATATTTCGATTCCCCGCTGTGCTGGAAGGTATTCATAATCTTATCAAAATCCATCAAATGATTATTTGGATCTTAGTTGGGTTTGCTTTGGAAAACACAATTGTTCTAAATGGTCTGAAGTAGCCCTTGCCTGATCTTAAAATTATTGGGTTCGATCGGATGATGGCGTACACTAGATACCCCTTGGTTGTAGACTGGCCTGGCATAGTCTCCTAGTGATTGACCAGGCTTGGGCATATTATTTCAAATTAGTCTTCAAACAGAGGTCGGTTCAGGTTGAATCTTCATCCTCCATTCCCGTCAACAGTTTCATCTACTCTGAGAGCTGCTTTAGCAGCTGCCGGTGCAACTACTTCCCATGCAACCAAATCAACTATCTTCTCATCGTTCTTAGCCATGTTCTCTTGGGTTGAAGATTTCCCCAAGAATTCCCTGGTGGGTTTTTCTCTTGCTCAGTTGTCGCAGGTGTTTTTCCAACTCTGATGTGTAGGGTATTACTTTTTTTGAAGAAGATCGATTCATACACCAACGAACTTAACTTGTTACATGCACATGGAAGAGAAAACCATGAAGAATAAAATAAAATTGATTCCTGAATTAGCACCAAAAACTATTTTGAACAGTATTGATTGCCAATCCCCGACAACGACGCCAAAATTTGATGAGCGCAAAACAAGCATGAAATTGATGCTCGCTAGCTAAAGATAGTATAGTATAATTATCGTCTCCATAGGGATTGACATTAAATAATATTCAAGTAATTTCTAGTTGAACGCTATTTAGGGTGATTAACAGTTTGATTGGAATGATTATGAACTAAAGTTAACAATTAAAATTAAAGCAATTAACAATTGATCACAAAATTGTGGAGGATGAAGAGAGATATTTTTGGGCATGTTTTGCGGTGTTTGAATTTTCCGCAGGTTAAGTATGAGCATCAAAAATCAGGCAGTTTGACACAGAGATTGGTGATAACTGAGTAAAAGTGGGAGCGCATTACGATGGACTTTGTGGTAGGGTTGCCACAGACTTTGAAGAGATAGCATTGTTGCGTTATTATGGACAAACTGGCCCAAGTCTATGCATTTCATTCTGGTCATGACTTTTTGCACTCCAGAAAAGTTGGCTCAGATCTACATCAAAGATTGTCTGTTTGCATGGTGTACCCATTTGTATTATATTGGATTGAAGCACTAATTTACATAAAAAATTTGGGGAGCTATTCAACATGAGTTGGGCATGCAGGTAGAGCTGAGTACTGCATTCTACTCTTAGATGGATAGGCTGTTGGGGAAAAACGCACATACAAGTATACACGATTGTCAAGTAATAAAATTACTAGAAGTTAGATGTCGAACCCACACAGACATGTTATCAACTATTAACTAAATTAGGATATCCTAATTATCTAAACGAGGATTGAACCAAGAAGTATTTGAATTTAAACTATTTACAATAAATAAAAACAAATAGTGAACTCTTAATAAAGGAAGAGCAAATATTTATATTATCAATGTGATGAAAACAACCTAGGGTTATGGGCCATCAAATAATTCCATTGTATTCTTTAATTGAACTGACTAACTAATTTATTTGATATATTGGTTGACAGGGTTAATATTGCTTATAAGAATCTATCGAGTTCTTACTCTCCTATTCAAGCTAACCTAATGCGTATATGTCGATAGAGTTAGAATCAACAAGAATGTATTTATAATTTTCATTTAATAACCAAGTAAGAGAACTAGAATATGCCTATCCTAACCGCGAATCTATTCCCCGATGTTCAGGTTCAAGAACTTGCTCTACTTAATCCTATGTATAATCTAGAATTCCCTCTTTCGAGTTTAATTTTAGATTCCTATATAGTATTCAATTGGTGATCAAATAATTAAATAACTAAGTGCATGATGGAATAAATAAACCAATACGATAAAACAAGAAATTAAAATCAATGTTTGAATAACAATAGTCATGAAAGAATAACAACCCTAGAACGTTGATTTTTAGCTCCACATAGACATGGTATCCAAATAACAAATCATCCAAAAGAAACATAAAATTATTAAGTTTGATAAGAAAGTCCATTTATGGTTTTCCGCCTATATTCTTGCTATTGCTATTATTATTTCTCTTACTATTTCTAAGATTATAAACTGCATGGGTATATTAAGTGAGTATCTTTTGACTTGAAAACATCTCCACCACATCACTTAGGTTAGTCAAGATACTAACTAAGTGCTTGGGATCAATTATACTCACACTACACTACTACCCCTTGCGTGCAGGTATTTGAAGCTAAGCATCTGCAGAGTTCGAGGGCAAGCATTCAAGACTACAGCGTTCCAACCGACTGCTATCATCTTATTCATGGTAGTATAGGATTTGTGTTTCCGTTTATGTAACGTCCAAACATATGATGTAGTTTCTTTTCGCCAATGTTGTAAATTGGAAATCTTATAAGTTGCTCATGACTTGTACTTTCGGATCTTGGTTTAGTTGCATCTAAATTGTTTTCATATTTCTCCATTAATTGAAGATCTTTGGTTTGGTTGATGATTTGTGTTATTTGTCTTATCTAGAAGGTTGGGCTAGGTGCCATCACGACTGAGATTTTGGGTCGTGACATTAACAGATCCTTCACATGTCCTTTTCTGGGAAATAATTGAGATAGACAAGTGACTAACATATGAAAATCTCTCGGTTGCTATACTTGATTGACAAGTCTGAATGTTAAGAACAAATAGGCAGCATTGGTTAATGTTTTATAGCATAGTCAAGATGTTGAGGAAGCAACATGGGAAGCGGAGGAGGACATAAAAAAACATATCCCTATCTTGTATCATCCGAGGAAGGAAAATGTGGTAGCGGATGCCTTGAGAAGAAAGGTTGAATGTATAGGGAGTTTGGCATTTATACCATCAATGGAGAGGCCTTTGGTTATGGATGTTCAGGCTTTAGCCAATAGATTTTTGAGACTGGATATTTCTGAGCCTTGTAGAGTTCTTGCTTGTATTGTTGCACAATCATCCTTTTTAAGTGCATTAAGTCTCACAAGTATGATGATCCCCATTTGTTTATCCTCAAGGACACGGTGTTGCGAGGTGGTGCTAAGAGGTGACTATTGGTGATGATGGTGTATTGGGACTTTAGGGTCGCATTTGAGTTCCTAATGTGGATGGTTTGAAAGAGTTAATTATTGAGGAGGCTCATAGTTCGCAGTATTCTATTCATCTAAGTGCTACGAAGATGTATCGTGACTTGTAGAAGAACTATTGGTGGTGGAGGATGAAGGGAGACATTGTTGGGCATGTTTTGCAGTATTTGAATTTTCAGCAGGTCAAGTATGAGCATAAAAAACTAGGCGGTTTGACTCAGAGATTGGTGATATTAGAGTTAAAGTGGGAGCGTATTACGATGGACTTTGTGGTAGGATTGCCACAGACTTCGAAGTGATAGCATTGTTTGGGGCATTGTGGACATAGTGACCAAGTCTATGCATTTCATTCCGGTCATGACTTTTTACACTCCAAAAAAGTTGGCTCATATCTACATCAAGAGATTGTCCGTTTGCATAGTATGCCAATTTCTATTATATTGTATCAAGGCACTAATTTACATCAGACTTTTGGGTAGCTATTCAGCATGAGTTGGGCATGCAGATGGAGCTGAGTACTGTATTCCACTCTTAGATGGATAGGCTATTGGGGCAAAACGTACACACAAGTATACACGAACGTCAAGTAATAAAGTGACTAGAAGTCAGATGTCGAACCCGCACGGACCTATTATTAACTGTTAACTAAATTATGATATCCTAATTATCTAAACAAGAATTGAACCAAGAAATATTTGAATCTAAACCAACTACAATAAATAAAAAAAATAGTGAACTCTAAACAAAGGAAGAGCAAATATTTATATTATCAATGTGATGAAAACAACCTAGGGTTATGGGCTATCAAACAATTCTATTGTATTCTTCACTTAAATTGACTAACTAATTTATTTGATTTATTGGTTGACAGGGTTAATATTGCTTACATGAATCTATCAAGTTCTTACTCGCCTATTGAAGCTAACCTAATGTCTATATGCCGATAGATTTAGAATTAACAAGAATGCATTTATAATTCTCATTTAATAACCAAGTAAGACAACTAGAATATGTCTATCATAACTCCAAATCTATTCGTCGATGCCCAGGTTGAAGAACTAGCTCTATTTAATCCTATGTATAATCAAGAATTCCCACTTTCGAGTTCAATTCTAGATTCCTATATAGTATTCAATTAGTGATCAAATAATTAAATAACTAAGTGCATGATGGAATAAATAAACCAATACGATAAACAAGAAATCAAAATCAATTTTCGAATAACAATAGTCATGAAAGAATCACAACCCTAGAACGTAGATTTTTAGCTCCACATGGACATGGTATCCAAATAACAAATCATCCAAAAAAACATAAAATTATTAAGTTTGGTGGAAGAAAGTCCATTTATGGTTTTCCGTCTATATTCTGTTATTACTATTATTATTTCTCTTACTATTTTTATGATTATAGACTGCATAGGTATATTAAGTGAGTATCTTTTGACTTGAAAACCTCACCACCATGTCACTGAGGTTAGTCAAGATACTAACTGAGTGTTTGGGATCAATTATACACATACTACACTATTGCACCTTGCATGCAGGTATTTGG
This sequence comes from Nicotiana sylvestris, assembly GCF_000393655.2. Taxonomy (NCBI): domain Eukaryota; kingdom Viridiplantae; phylum Streptophyta; class Magnoliopsida; order Solanales; family Solanaceae; genus Nicotiana; species Nicotiana sylvestris. The sequence goes on from NC_091065.1 coordinate 56,856,970, forward strand.
AGCTAAGCAGTTGCAGAGTTCGAGGGCAAGCGTTCAAGACTACAATGTTCCAGCCGTCTACTATCATCTTGTTACATGGTAGTACAGGATTTGTATTTTCGTTTATGTAACTTCCAAACATATGATGTAGTTTCTTCTCGCCAATGTTGTAAATTGGAAATCTTATAAGTTGCTCATGACTTGTACTTTTGGATCTTGGTTTAGTTGCATCTAAATTGTTTTCATATTTCTCCCTTAATTGAAGATCTTTGGTTTGGTTTATGATTTGTGTTATTTGTCTTATCTAGCAGGTTCGGCTAGGTGCCAGCACAATTGGGATTTTAGGTCGTGACATTAAAAGATCCTTCACATGTCCTTTTCCAGGGAAATATTGAGATAGACAAGTGACTAACATATGAAAATCTCTCGGTTTCTATACTTGATTACAAGTCTGAAGGTTAATAACAAAGAGGTAGCATCGGTTAATGTTTTATGACATAGTCAAGATGTTGAGAAAGCAACATGGGAAACGTAGCAGGACATAAAGAAAACATATCCCTATTCATTTCAAGAAAATGAAATTTAGGATTGGATATTTTACTAATGTGCCTTATATTTCCTTTTGACTTGCATTATAATCACTTGTGTTTTTGTAAAGTGTATTGAGCTTTTGTTGGTATGTAAAAGTGCATTGTATTGAATGTGAGCCTCGTGGAGCCGTTTTGCTTTATGTATATCTTATTTTTGTGGATTGTTGATAGGTAGAAATCTTGGGATAGTCCTATTTACAAAGGAGATTCTGCAAAAAAAATGGAATTTGGAGAGTTAGTCAAAAAGGAAAACCAATGAGAGGCAAATTGATGCCAATGTTAGGAGGCTAAACATAAGACTTTTGTACTTAAATACGACCAAAAACAAATATTCGGGGAAGATTTAGTTTCTATACACCTTAAAGTATACCATATCTTATCCCAAGACAATATTACAAGCTTTGAAAAGTCCTACTTGACTGGGGATTAAGACTCCTATATTGGTGGATAGCAACAGAGTGTGCATACTTATGGTATTATCGGTGTGCAAGTGAAAAATTCTTTGTTGAGTGAGAGTGATTCATTCTATATGCCCTGTTGTGTTATGATTTATTCATGGAGATGTGTGTTTTGGACACTTATTTGATTGCAAGGTACAATAAATAATCTTTCTTGAAAAGGAAGTCTGAAAAATCCTAACTGCTTAGTTGTGATTTAGGTGCAAGGTTTTGTGTTTGCTCGAGGATGAGTAAATGTTTAAGTCTGGGGTAGTGATTGTAATAATTCGATAGGTCATTTTGAGTTCTATGGCTCTATTTCATGATTTGAGCCCTTGAATCGCTTCGTTTGGTGTTCTATGACTTGTGTGCATAATGCATTTTGAATTCGAAAATGTTTAGATGTGTTTTGGAAGAGAAATTCTAACTCTAAAGTCTTAATATTGTTGGACTTGACCACAATCAACATTCTTAGTAATCGACCTCGGATCGGTATTTTAAAGATTATGATAGGTTCATATTATGATTTTGGATTGTACATATGTTTGAGTTGGGTCCCGGATAACCCGATGTCGTTTCGGTACTTATAGTTGAAAGGTGGAAAATTTGAACATATGAACAGTTGAAATTTTTTGGTTTTGATAATTAATTCTTTGATTTGATATTATTTTGATGTTTTGAGCCTTCAAGCGACTTTGTGTAAGGTCTATATACTTGTTAGGATGTTTGTACTGGGACCCCATGGCTCAGATAAGTTTCGAATTGGTTTCGGATGAGGTTTTTTGTTGTTGGTGCGCTGAACCTACAGTTACCGCACCTGCGATGACCAGGTAGGCAAGTGCAAGGTCGTCCCTGCTTGGGTTGGCTCGCATCTGCATGAAAGGGGATCCAGGCAGAGTGTCGCACCTATGATGCTCAGGTGCGCAGGTGCGAGGCCATATATGCATGATGCTTATTTTTATTTGCGGAGGGGCTCAAGGTTGAAAGAATGTCGCACCTGCACGAATTTGGTTGTGAATGTAGTGGCCGCCTTTGCAATTTGTGGTTGCGTCTGCTACATATACACCAACATAGGCTCACACCTGTGAGCCATATCTACAGCGCCTGCGGTATCGCACCTATGGTATCTGAGGCCTGAAAAAGTGGAAGAATTGCTAGATTAGCTCCCTTTCCTCTATTTTTTAGATCTAGACTACATAAGGAGGCAATTTTTGAGAGGATTCTCACCCAACTTGAAAGCTTAGTAATTTTAATTTACTTTTGATTAATTTTCCTGATTTTCTATAGATTTTCACCCTTAAATATAGAATTTCAAAGAGTAGAAATGGGGTTTTGGGTAGAAACTTAAGAAGATAATATTTGAGTTTTAAACCTCAATTTGAGGTTGATCTGGAAACTAATCACATGTTTGGATTCGAGGATAAATGGATAATTCACATTCGGTTATGATTTCGAATTTCAACCACATAGGGCTTGAGTTGACTTTTTATTGACTTTTCTAGATAGGATAAAATCAAACCTTTTTGCTACTAGGAAACGTTTATAAAGCTTGTTTTGACTTATTTATGTATTATTTTACTAGATTGAGTTGTTTAGAGGCTTTTTTTTAAAGGAAACACGGTATTGTAGTTTTCAACTTAAATTGAGGGAATTAAGTTGTAAATGGCTTATACATGCTATATGTGCTGAGGGTACATATAAGCATGGTGACTAGTGTGTACACGTTGCCAGGGTTACATCATGCTTGGGTAGAACTAGTCTTATTCATGCTTGTTTTTTTTTCTTTTGTGTCACACCTCATTTTTTCTACACCCCCCGTAAAGGGGTATATAAGGGGAGTTTTTTCAATTAAAGGACAATGGAAATGGAATTATTTATTAAAGATTCAGAGTCGACACTTGGGATAATTTATGGTGTCCCAAGTCACCGGTTCAAATCCCGAATTGAGGAAAAGATTGACTCTGTATTACAGTCCGCGAACCAGAAATCTGGGTAAGGAATTCTGTTAACCCGGGAGAAGATGTTAGGCATTCCCGAGTTTCGTGGTTCTAGCACGGTCGCTCAAATGTTATTATTGGCCTAATTATCTGATTTAAAACACTTTTAAACCTATGTGCATTTTTAACTTTAAAACCACTTTTATTTGTTTTGAGGAAGATTTTAGCGTCGTCTAAAACATGTCTTTGGACCGCGCCACATGAAATATACCCGCAATTCGAAACACATTTTGTTCAACGCTATTAAGGTTTGGATTTGGGTTACATGAAATGCACACCCGAGTTTAGGAAGGTAAATTATTAAAATAACGCACCTAAAGCAACTACACATTTTTAACTTTGCGAGGGCCATGGAAAATTCGCTAAATGGCGCGCCTCTAGTTCTAAGAATTTTAAAAGAAATAATTAAGCGAGGGCCACACAGTTGTCATTTTTGTTTGGCACGGCGCACCTCGATTTATTTTGAAAAAGAAAACCAATTAATTAAAGAAGAATTCGGGAACGTCTACTCATTCAAAAGAAATTTCAATCTTATTAAATGGCTTAAAAAGGTACCATATTAAGAGGGTCAGCTAATTCAAAACAAATCGTTTTGCAAAACAACCAAAAATCAAACTCATTCAAATTGCCTCCAAGCATGGGCTCCAATGAACCCAGCTCTTAAGGATGAGAAGAAATACAAGTACCAAATGTGATAATTAAATTAACAACCATTTACATGTTATTGGGCCAGCTTTAAGCCCAAAGTTTCTGAACCAAGGATTGAGTGAGATCGACTGCCAATCAGCTAAGGCTATATGAACATAAAATAAATTGTTTTTTTTTAATTTCTGAATTTAACTAATCTAGCACAAATCAACTAACTAAACTTCTGATTTTATCTTTTATGCCTTCTTAAGCCTAACCTGCCATAGGATGAATCCATTAATAATCAAACGATCTACTGGGCTCACGAACTAAGCCCAAATAGTAAGGGCATTACCCCTCTCTTGTTACTGGCTTTAAAGCCCAGGCTCCAGAGATCCAAAACTTTGCCAAAGCTAAAAATGAAGTTCAGGCCTCCGTATCGAATCCTTACCAGTACTAAAAATAATTGCACTCAACCAACTCACAATGAACTACAACATTCCACAGTAAACGAGTTGTAAGGAAATTTCAAAAGCCAACAGATGCAATGCTTAAATTTAACTACATTACTAATGAAATCAACAAGTATTCAGGCTTGCATTCGATCCTAAGCTAAACTTACAAACACCAGCCCCCAAACTTCCACCAATCTTTTTCCCTTGATACGAAACAGTAACAACTTATAGAGAATTAGCATAGTTTTGCTTGAATTCAGAAATCAGCCCCAAAACTCTTAAAGAGCACAAGTTCATTTCTATGACATACTAATCATAAAAGATGTGAGAGCTTTAGCACAGTTATATTCAGTCGGGCCTCAACTCAAAGTACATGCTCTTTGTCACTCGTTGACAAGAATTTGAAGAAATACCTTGGAAATAAGAGGAAACAATAAGAGAATAAGGCTCAGCAGATGAAAAAGCAGCAGCAACACAGCAGGGTTCAACACCAACAACCCATTTCAAACAGAAAATTATGTGAAATAGTCCAAAAATACTTTAATCGAACAGTAACCAAGCAAATCTTCAAACCAAACTTTTAAAACCAAATTCAATCTATTTTAAACCTCACATGAATCAGAAAATGGTTTCAGAAATTCAAAACCTCAAAATTCCAAACAAGATCAATGGAACAGTGTTTTTATAAAATAAAAAAAATCTCAGCTGTTTATGATTTTTCTGGATTTTTCTCTCTGAATTCCTCCCTTGAATAGAAAGAAAATGTGCCTTTATAGGCAAGGGAGTAGGGCAACACTAGAGAAATTAGATTTGCACTTCTACCCTCCTCCAATTTTCATTTTAGCTTAAAAATCCCTAGCCAATTTTCATTTTTGCTTAATGCACCTTAATTAGAAAACAGAAATTAAGAAATGACCCCCACCCCATGCTTCCTAGAAGCTTCCTAGTTCTGTTACCAAGAGATTCCCCATACCAATTTCCCCAATTACCCTTTTTAGCTACTGTTATTTACCCTCCCAACCTAAACTAACTATGCGTCAGGCCAACCCAAACAACCGAAATTCTGGGGATGTTGTTGGGACGGGTCACAATAAATCAAGGGCCTAAGAATTCCACATGGCCCATGCATATTCTGAGACCCAAAACTCTGACCCAAACAAGTTGGCATTCAAACGATGGCCCCAAAGAACTCAATCAATTTTAATACTAACAAACCGACTTAATTCTATCCCTCTAACAAAAATATCCAGAGTTAACTCATGGCTACTGCTATATGAATTTTAAACTAATGAGCAGCAGAAATAGAAGGAAAAATAAAAGAAAAAGAAAGAATGAAGATGGAGGAGAAACAGAAGAAAATGAATTTAATAACGAATGGACGAGGAAGATGACTTAGAAAGGACGAAGAAAAATACCTCTAAGTTCGCACGGGTAAAGCTTGATGAACTTTAACAACTTCGATTTGATTTGAAACAAGTATTAGCCATATGTTCTCAAATAAAACAAATGGGCAATACCTGTTTCAAACCCTATCATTCAAGGGGACTCGAAGGTTTGATAGATTCTACTCTTCTTCATTTTTTTAGCTCCAAACTGGACTGATTTGGTGAGGACTTGGGAAAATAGTGGTGGATTGGGGTTGAGGAAAGGGTGATGATTGCATGGACGGATTCTGAGTAGTGTTCAGGCTCCGCCGCCGGCCGGAATTGGCGAAGAGGTTGAAGGCGACGCTAGGGTTTTCATTAGAGAGGTGAAGGAGATGGACGAGGGGGTCTGTTTGGAACTGAACTGATCTCAACTCTTAGGACATATTTAGTTAACACAAAGAAGCAACCCCCACAGTTGGATGAGCCAAAATTAAGGGCTCAGATTAATTTAAACCCGCCAAACTCTAAACGGCGACGTTTTGGCGGCCTTGACATCTTAGAGGTCTGGGCCGGGTATGTGACAAATTTGGGGATTGACTTGGGGCTGGATTTCACTTGGGCCAGGGGAAAAATAGAAGTAGCCCAAACTAACTCTCTTCTTCTTTTATTTCCTATTTCAAATCAATTTTTCCAAAAATTCTTTTTCTTCCTCTTTTTTCCAAAATTAAATTTAAATCTAAATTAAATCCTAAAACCTAATAACCTATCAAAAACACAAATTAAACCTAAAGAATAATTACCAAAATTAATAAAGAAAACTACTCAAAATTCAAAACTAAAATTAAAAAGTGCAAATTAAACTATTTTTTTGTAATTTTTCCATTTTTATAAACAACTAATTTGCTAATTAATCTTAAAAATACAAAGTCAAATCCTAAATACAAATGCAACCTATATTTTTGTATTTTTTATTAATTTAAATAAATTAAACACGCACAAGCAAATACAATTAACAAGAAAGTGCTACAAAAATCTACAAAATTGCAAACCAATGAAAAAGAATTATTTTGTTTTGAATTTATGGGAGTAATTCATATAGGGAAAACACGAAGGGAGTAATTCACATGCTCACAGCTGCCCCTCTTTGCTCGGAAACACGAAGAGTTTTCGTGCAAAGATAAAGTGAGCGAATACGAGCGATTTTTGCCCGTTTGAATACTCCGTGTGAAGCATTTTTTGAAAGATTTGACTGCACCCTGCTTCTAAGGCTGCCTACATATCCTTGGCTATAAATGAATCAGGTCAGTGTAGTTCGGAAAGTTTTGGTAGTTGGGACTACCATGGAGCTGTGATTTCACTGTTGTTGTTGCTGCTGCTACTGCTTACTGAACCCCTTATTATACCATGACAAAATAAAAGGAAACTAGACTAAACTATGATCTATGAATTAGAAAAGTCCTATCTATATCTTCAAACTTGATCTTGTGATCCTTGTTGCCTTGTTGACCTGTATTCTCCCGGTGAAGTCCCTTTGTTGCCGACTTGAATTGTAATCTAAGATGTTTTCCCTTTTCTCCAGGTGGACGCTTGATTGCTAAACTCGAATTGTACTCTGAGATGCTTTCCCTTTCTCCAGGTGGACGCCTGACAGTTGAACTTGAACTGTATTCCCGTGCTCTCCAGGTGGGCGCCTGACTGCTGAACTTGAGTTGTATTCCCATGCTCTCTAGGTGGGCGCCTGACTACTGAGCTTGAATTGTATTCCCGTGCTCTCCAGGTGGGCGCCTGACTGCTGAACTTGAATTGTATTCCTGTGCTCTCCAGGTGGGCGCCTGACTGCTGAACTTGAACTGTATTCCCGTGCTCTCCAGGTGGACGCCTGACTGCTGAACTTGAATTGTATTCTCGAGCTCTCCAGGTGGGCGCCTGATTGCTGAACTTGAATTGTATTCTCGTGCTCTCCAGGTGGGCACCTGATTGCTGAACTTGAACTATATTCTTGTGCTCTCCAAGTGGGCGCCTGATTGCTGAACTTGAACTGTATTCCTGTGCTCTCCAGGTGGGTACCTGATTTCAACAAAAATAAACAAAACAAATAAAATTTTCTGCCACAGTTTGGTAGCTGGGCGCATATGTGAGTGTTAAACTGAATCATGTTACCAAATATTACTAAGAATTTGAAAGCCAGGTCCCATTATCCAGGGGGTCCTGACAACTCCTATTTAAATAACAATTTTAAAATCTAAGTTATGTCTTTTAAAGGTGCGACTTCCGCTAAATCTTGTTATCTAAGAAGGTCTTAAAACTACACCCCATTATCCAGGATTGTCCTGAAAATCAAAAGTCAAGTTTTATCTTAAGAGTGACTATTTTACGGCTAAATTATATTACCCTACACCAGAACTTACGCTAAATTTGTTATCCAATGGAAATTTTAAAGCTAGGTCCCATTATTCAAGAGGGTCCTGACAACTCTTAATTAAATCCTATCTTAAACATGCAAACTTTGAAAACCAACTTATATTCCTTGGGGTACATTTATGCTAGATTTTTCTACTTATGATTGTTTCGATTTTTAAACTAGGTCCCATTTTTCAGGAGGGTCCTGAGAATTTACAGTCAAACCTGTCTGATGCTTGCCTTTCCTTATGGTAGGTTTCTCCGAAACAATCGAAATTTCCTGCCCCTATTTCAATCAAAGAAAAATCTTGTCAGTTTAAAATGTAGTGGTTAGTTTGTGGCATTCTTGCTGGAAATGACCTCCCCGCTGTCGTGCTTTGTTTTGATTGACTTCTCCTGAACTGGCCAAGAGCCGCTTGACCTCCCGACTGACTTTCAAATCCCATGACATTGGATGACCCGAGTGTTCTATACCCAAGCCGTTGTGTTACATCTCTGCCCCTATTTGTTTGAACTTCTGCATTTCCCACGAAATTACCAAACCATTTCAACGATGGAACTTCCTCTGACCTTTTATACCCCATTTCACATCATACTATCTCTAGCAATGCCTTGGCCGTCCTGTGCCTTGTGCAGCTTTGGAAGTTGGGAGTAAGATTTGAAATTCCTTCTTATTTGCTTAAACAGAACTGACATTGGGAACATCTTAGAGAAATAAACCCAAAAGAAATGAAATGCAATGACTTTCAGAGTTAAGGATAAGAAAAATCCAAAACTGGAAGACTATCTGAAGGGGAAAAAGAAAAGAGACTTATCTGAGTGGAGCAGCCGGCACCAACGATCATGACATGCATTTCGGATTAATCGGCCCAATCTGTCCAACCAATCAACTTTCAGTTGCCATACTTTGTTGCCCCGGAGTTTCCATAACCTGACTTCTTCACCAAAACCTTGACATTGTTCAACTCGCGGTGCCCTGAAGGGTCTTCACCAACAAGCCTCTCTCATTTGTTCATCTCTCAACTCACTTTCGCCTTACGGTGCCCGTGAGAGTTTTCACCAATAAGACTCTCTCATTTTTTATTTCTCTTAGCTCCCGGTGCCTTACGGTGCCCGTGAGGGTTTTCACCAATAAGACTCTCTCATTTTTCATTTTCTTGCTTGGACCAGAGTGTTGCCCCTGATATGAATCACCTCTACTTGCTCGACTTGGCATCTCTTAAAGACTGATCGGAAGGTCTTTCTTTGGACCGTAACATGGGATTTTGGATAGGGTTAAAAAGAAAGGATATCAAAGGCTCAAAACAATTCATATGGGTTAAAAATTACAATTTTTGGAACCAGATTTTCTCACAACAATCACAACTTCTGCCTCAGTTTCTTTGCTTGGGTGCTTTTGGATTTTTGTTTTGATGGGACCGAACCGCGAGGGTGCCTACATATCCTTAAAAAGAATCAGGTCAAATGTAGTTCATGTCGTAGAAATTGCTTTGTTGTTGAGATTCTTCTTTTCTGTTCTTCCTCTCTCTTCTTTCTTTTCTTTTTCCTTTTTCTCTTTTTGTTGTTTTGTTGTTTTTTTTCTTTTTCTTTTTCTTTCTCTTTTTTTTTCTTTTTTTTCTTCTTTTTTTTCTTCTTTTTCTTTCCTTATTTTTTTTCTTTTTTTTCTCTTTTCACTCTTTTTCTTTTCTCTTTTTCCTTTACTTATCTTTCGCACTTGTGCTTCTGATCTTTTCTACTAATTCTGAAAGAGGAATATGAAAGGAAATAAGTAAGGCTCAAAGGGGTAACAAAATATAAAGTGTTTAGATAGCAGAACAAAAATTCCTTTGTCATTCCAATCTTCAAAATATGCCAAGTACAAACAAATACAATTTAACCCAAAGAAAATCATACATAATATCTCTTGGCCACATCGGAATTGATGGACATTTCTACACACTTGCCTTCTATGCCTGTTAAATACAAAGCACCATTGGACAACACTCTAGTTACGATGAACGACCCCTGCCAATTTGGGGCGAACTTGCCTTTTGCTTCAGCCTGATATGGAAGGATGCGTTTCAATACTAACTGACCTACTTCAAACTTCCGTGGACGCACCTTCTTATTATATGCTCTTGCCATTCTCTTTTGATACAACTAGCCATGACACACTGCTAATCTTTTCTCATCAATCAAACTCAGTTGCTCCATGCGGGTTTTGACCCATTCATCATCATCAATTCCGGCCTCATTAATAATCCGAAGGGACGGGATTTCAACTTCCGCGGTATTACTGCTTCAGTGCCATATACAAACAAATAAGGAGTTTCCCCTACTAAAGTACGAATAGTAGTGCGATAACCCAACAATACAAAAGGCAGCTTTTCATGTCATTGCCTGGACCCTTCCACCATTTTCCGAAGTATCTTCTTTATGTTCTTATTAGCTGCCTTGACTGCTCCATTCGCCTTGGGGCGGTATGGGGTGGAATTGCGATGTGTAATCTTAAACTGCTGACATACCTCTTTCATCAGATGACTATTAAGATTAGCACCATTATCTGTGATGATTACCTTCGGGATCCCGAACCGACAAATGATATTTGAGCGCACAAAATCAACCACCGCTTTCTTGGTTACAGACTTGAACGTTTTAGCCTCCACCCACTTGGTGAAATAGTCGATGGCCACTAGAATGAACATGTGCCCATTTGATACTGCCAGCTCAATTGGACCAATGACATCCATGCCCCATGCAACAAAAGGCCACTGTGCAGACATTGTGTGCAATTCCGATGGTGGAGAATGGATCAAATCTCCATGCACTTGGCACTGATGACATTTGCGCACGAAACTGTTACAATCTCGCTCCATAGTGAGCCAATAATAACCTGCTTGGAGAATCTTCTTTGCCAGCATGTACCCACTCATGTATGGTCCACATACTCCAGAATGTACCTCGGTCCTGATAGTTGTGGCCTGTCTAGCATCTATGCATCTCAATAATCCAAGATTCGAAGTCCTTTTGTACAAAACCCCTCCGCTGAAGAAAAATCCGCTCGCCAACCGCCGAATTGTTCTCTTTTGATCACTTGTGGCTTGTACCGGATACACCCCCATCCTGATATATTCTTTGATATCATGAAACCAAGGCTCACCATCAAGCTCTTGTTCTACCACATTACAGTAACATGCTGATCATGGACCTAAATATGCAACGGGTCAACATAAGACTTATCCGGATGATGTAATATTGACGCCAAGGTAGCCAAAGAACAACAACTTCATTATGGATCCTTGGAATATGCCTGAACTCTACTGATCGAAACCGTTGACAAAGATCATGCAAACATTGCCGGAACGGTATGAGTTTTAAATCTCGTGTTTCCCATTCCCCTTGAATCTGGTGCACTAAAAGGTCCGAGTCCCCCAAGACCAAAACTTCCTTGACACCCATGTCTGCAGCTAACCTCAAGCTCAAAATGCATGCCTCGTACTCAGCCATGTTGTTAGTACAGTAGAAACGAAGCTGAGCTGTAACAGGGTAGTGATGCCCCGTTTCAGAAATAAGTATAGCCCCTATCCCGACGCCTTTCATGTTAGTAGCTCCATCGAAGAAAGGTTTCCAACCTGGCTCTCCAACTTGTTCCAACTCATCAATGTGTATTACCTCTTCATCAGGGAAGTAAGTCTTCAAAGGCTCATATTCTTCATCCATTGGGTTCTCAGCCAAATGGTCGGCCAATGCCTGGGCTTTCATCACAATCCGGGTCACATAGACGATGTCAAATTCTGTGAGCAGAATCTGCCACTTTGCAAGCCTCCCTATGGGCATAGGCTTCTGAAAAATATACTTTAATAGATCCAAACGAGAGATGAGGTAAGTAGTGTAAGATGACAAATAGTGCTTCAACTTCTGTGCTACCCAAGTTAGGGCGCAACATGTCCTCTTAAGGTGAGTGTACTTAACCTCGTAAGATGTGAACTTCCTGCTGAGATAATAGATGGCCAGCTCCTTCCTGCTGGTGATGTCATGCTGACCCAGCACACAACCAAACGAGTTGTCCAAAACCATTAAATACAGAATCAAAGGTCTCCCTGGTTCAGGTGGCACCAACACAGGTGGGTTCGACAAGTACCCCCTTATCTTATAAAATGATTCTTGACACTCATCTGTCCATTTGACCGCAGTATCCTTCTTCAACAATTTGAAGATAGGCTCACAAGTTGTCGTAAGCTGAGCAATAAACCTGCTGATGTAATTCAACTTCCCTAATAAACTCATCACCTCAGTTTTGTTCCGTGGGGGTGGCTGTTCTTGGATCGCTTTGATCTTTGACGGGTCCAATTCAATACCTCGACGGCTGACTATGAATCCCAACAATTTTCCAGATGGTACACCAAATGCGCATTTTGCAGGATTGAGCTTAAGATTGTACCTGCGAAGCCTTTGGAAGAATTTTCTCAAATCTCTGACATGATCAGACTGCTTTTTAGACTTTATGATTACATCATCCACATAAACCTCGATCTCCTTGTGTATCATGTCGTGGAATATGGTTGTCATTGCCCTCATATAAGTTGCCCTAGCATTTTTAAAATCGAAAGGCATGACCCGGTAGCAGTATGTTCCCCATGGCATGATGAATGCTGTCTTCTCTGCATCTTCCTCATCCATTAGGATCTGATGATAGCCCGCATAACAATCCACAAAAGACCCAATATTATGCTTGGCGCAATTGTCAATAAGAATGTGGATATTTGGCAGCGGAAAGTTGTCCTTGGGACTCGCCTTGTTGAGATCACGGTAATCAACACACACCCTGGTCTTGCCATCCTTCTTTGACACATGTACTACATTGGCTCACCAAGTGGGATACCGAGTGATCTGAATGACTTTTGCATCAAACTGCTTGGTGACCTCTTCTTTGATCTTCACACTCATATCACTCTTAAATTTCCTCAACTTCTACTTGATAGGAGGGAATGCCGGGTCAGTGGGCAATTTGTGAACCACCAAATCAGTGCTTAGACCTAGCATGTCGTCATATGACCATGTGAAAATATCTTTGTACTCAAACAATGCTTTGATTATCTCTTCCCTCATTTGCGGTTCAAGATGGACACTTATCTTGGTTTCTCTAATATTATCTGGGTCCCCTAAATTGGTTGCTTCTGTATCACTCAGGTTAGGCTTGGGTTTTTCTTCAAAGTGGCTTAATTCTTTACTATTTTCTTCAAAGGCCTTATCCTCATCATATTTTGATTCATCATCACATTCTATTTCTTGAATTATTATCTCAGAATTGGATTGACTTTTAAGACTGGGCCGAAGATTCCTCATGCATGTCATTGAAACCAACATAAAAAGAACTGTATAAGGAAGAAAAGAAAAACAAAAATAAAACCATCAGGAAGGAAGAAAAAGGGAAATTGCATTTCATTGAAATTGAAAGATAACAATGTTTATACATCCAAATGGATGGAACATAGAATCTGAATTACAACCCTGGAATAATCCAGATAAACTAAAAGAAAATCAAAGCAAACTACCTAAACTTCTTCCTGGTGGGGAGAAGAGTAGCTTCCCAATTGTTAATCTTTGCACTGGGCCCAACAAATTGCACATCCGCCTTGCTAGAACCCTCTCCAGCTTCCACCATGTTCACCTCATCGAATAATTTCTCAAACCTTTCAAGAAACTCCTTATTAGGACCAACCACAGAACTGGGAACTGTTGTTGCTGGGCGTTTCTTGGTGTCGAGCCTGACAAATGATCTGGAGAGCAATGGGATGGGCTTTGGGAGGACCCATGCCCTCTGTTTCAACTTTCTGGCTCTTTTTATGTCTGCAACTATGGGCTTGAACCCCAAACCAAATGTATCCAAGTTTTTGGGGAGGGACACCGACTGTACGATACCTTGCAGAGATGCACCCAAACCTTTGCCAGGTACAAAACTATTTTTCAACATTTCAACGGCTACCATGACTGATGCAGCAGATACCCTCGGAGTTGGAACGCACTTCCCTTTTGGAATTTTCTCTACCGATACCATGTCAAAAACCTGATAAACCCATGGCCCCTTGTCGTCTTCAAACTCTATGAATGGAAAAATGGCATCACTGTGGGCACACAAATTATCCTCGTTGTGCACAACAATTTCCTGTCTGTCCCATTCAAACTTGACCATTTGATGCAGAGTAGACAGGACCACTTTTGCAGCATGAATCCAGGGTCGACCTAATAGCAGATTGTAAGAAATAGCCACATCGAGCACCTGGAACTCCATGGTAAATTCAACTGGCCCTATTGTGAGTTTAAGCACTATGTTACCGACTGAATCTTTGCCTCCGCTATCAAATCCCCGAACGCAGATACTGTTTTTGTGAATTCTTTCATCATCCACCTTCAATTTGTTCAGAGTGGAGAGAGGGAAAATGTTCGCACTGGAACCATTATCGACCAGTACACGGGTAACCATGGAATCTTCGTATTTCACCGTAAGATAGAGGGCTCTATTATGCTTAGTACCCTCCACAAGCAACTCATCATCAGAAAAAGTGACTCTGTTTACCTCAAATATCTTGTTAGCTATCTTTTCCAAGTGGTTTACTGAGATTTTGTAAGGAACGTGGGCCTCATTCAGGATCTTCATCAAAGCCCGACGGTGCTCGTTTGAATAGGTCAATAATGACAATAGTGAAATTTGAACCGGTGTCTTCCTCAGCTGCTCCACAATGGAATAGTCCTACACTTTCATCTTTCTCAAAAACTCTTCTGCCTCTTCTTCGGTCACAACTTTCTTCACTAGCACTGGGTTCTCTTTGGAGGTTTTAGCTTTTCTTAACTCTTCGGGGGCAAAGCATCTCCCCGATCGAGTCAATCCATGGGTCTCATAGACTTTTTCTTTGACTTCTTTGCCCTTGTAAGTCACTGTCACTCTTTCATAATTCCACGTGATTGCCTTGTTGTTGACTATCGGTAATTGAGTTATTGGCTTGATAATGACAGCGTCTGTGTGGGCACCCTCCACAATTACAACAGGCTTGTTCACCACTCCTGGCATAACCACTTTTGCTCTTTCTTGTTTTACTGCCACATTACTTAGGGTCCCCTTCTTGGCTACTGCAGATGGTTCCAGCCGGATCACTAATTTCTCACTTGTTGGCTTTTCAACCAGCCTGACTTCACTAGACCGAATCATCATGACGATCTGTGAAGGCTTCTTGGGCTCCCCTCCCCTATGCACTATCTCGATCATATTTGTCTCAGGATGGGCCGGCAACAGATTTTCGTTGATATTGGGTGCCTCCGGAGCTTGGACCTCAATCCGATTAGTATCAATAAGCTCTTGAATAACTGTTTTCAATTGCCAGCACTTCTCTGTGTCGTGCCCTGAAGCACCAGAACAATATTCGCAACTCATAGAGTGATCAAGATTCCTCGGGGGAGGGTTTGGCAGTTTTGGCTCGATCGGACTCAGCATACCCAATTATCTCAACCTGTGGAACAAACAGGTATAGGATTCTCCCAATGGAGTGAAGGTTTTCTTCTTTTGTAGCCTCTCGTTCTTAAATGCTTGGTTGGGCGAGAAACTTGATCCAGGAGGTTTTCGGTAGGCTTTTGGGGATGGATAGGCATTTTGTGGAGCTAGGTATGTATTTTGTGGGACTGACGCACGCCATTGTGCGTGGGCCGGAGGTTGGCGGTATGTTTGGGCATGGTGGGAAAAAATGGGGGTCTGGTGGTGGGTAGTAGTGTTGTGGTAGGCTCTATGGGGTATGAGGGTAGGTTTGGTGGTGGGGGCGAGGTTGATAATAGTGGTGAGGTGAACCCCTAGGCCCGAACCAAGCTCCCGACTCGACTGTTGCGATGTCCTCTTTCTTCTTCTTTCCAACCGCTCCCCCAATACCGTTTTGAATGGCCTGAGTGGTTGCCTTAATAGCTGAGTAACTCATGATTTTGTTGGACTTGAGCCCTTCTTCTACCATGGCCCCTATTTTCACCACTTTGTTGAAGGACTTGCCTACATCCGATACCAGATGACTGAAATAAGCGGGCTCTAAGGCTTGCATGAAATAATCCACCATTTCACTTTCTTTCATCGGAGGGTCAACCCTCGCTGCTTGCTCTCTCCAACGGAAACCATACTCTCTGAAACTTTCACTGTGCTTTTTCTCAAGTTTTGTCAAGGACAGTCGATCCGGAATGATCTCGAGATTGTACTGGAAGTGACAAGCAAATGCCTGGGCTAGATCATCCCATGTGTACCATCTTCCGTGATCTTGCCGGGTATACCATTCCAATACTGAATCACTCAGACTTTGACTAAAATATGCCATTATCAAATCATCTTTCCCTCCAGCTCCCCTCATTATGCTACAAAACCCTCTCAAGTGCGCTACTGGATCACCGTGCCCACCGTACAAGTCAAACTTGAGCATCTTAAACCCTGCCGGCAATTGCACATATAGAAATATATATAGATCTTTGTAAGACACACTTACATGACCTCCCAACCCCTGCATGTCTCTGAATGACTGTTCCAGACTTTTAAATTTCCTGAACATCTTCTCCTGTTCGAGATTTTTAGATGGTTTTTTGGTTTCCGCAGAGAGGTCAAAATGAGAAGTGTAGGTATAGGGTTCTGGAACCTTGAAAGTGGGCTCCGTGGGGTAATACTGGTTGTCATGAGTCTGGAACAGAGGCTCATTGGAGGATCGGTGTAATGCAGCAGGTAGGGGTGCCACAAAAACAGGAGTGACTGGTGAGGGAGGGTACGAGACTTGTTTGGGTGATGGAGCTTGTGATGTATGGGAAGTGGTGTCGTAGCATTGTTGGTAGAGGGGAAAGGCCAGAGAAGAGTTCATAGTGGGAGGTTCCTGGGATTGAGCCAATGGCGGGATAAAAGTAGGGTTGGCGGGGTAACCTGGAGGTGGGTGCCCTTTTGCCCATGCTTGGTACATTTCAGCCATCTGCTACTTCAGCTTATACAACTCATCTTTCAGATTAACCTCCGATTCTTCCACCTCTTTTGACGGGTCGACAATACTTGCCTCAAGTTCCTGGTTGGCAATGTTCAACTTGTTTTTGGACCGGGTGTTGTAGGGGTGAGTTGCCAGAATACCAATCAAACTAATCACCTACCTGAACTATAATTTCATCAATAACAAACTTGTTAGCGATTAAGGCTTTAACAGATAAGCAACCGCACATTTGAGGAGTGAATGCACCTAAGCAGTTAACCGTTTCTATTATGCATTTGATCGGCTGCTTGCGTCATCCCGGCTTTTCCTTATTTCTATTTGCAACTTCTCTTTTCTCTCTCTTTTTTTCTTTTTTATTCTTGCCTTTATATGCTTGATTTCTCTTTGTTTTTATTCTCTCATTTCTCTCTCTGGTTTTGCCATTGTTTCCTTTCACGGTTTCTTATTTTCTCTCTCTTTTCTTTCTTTTTCTCTCTTGTTTTTCCTCTTTTTTTTATCGCTCTTTTTATTTCTTTTGATTATGGTTGAATCATATGGAGATTGCCTACGTATCATGACCCCGCATGAATCAGACCAAGCGTAGTTCTTGAAGATAAGTGTAGAAAATAAATAACAAAACGTTTTTGGGATTTCAAATTTTTTCCATAAAATAAAACAGTTTTGATTACAACCACTCATTCTACCAAATTATAAAATTAGCAGGCTTGAAAAGGGAAATTAACAGACTCAAAACAAGACCAACAGACTCTGACAGAAAGATGAAAACAACAGACTCGAAAACCAACTAACAGACTCCAATAAAAGAAAATACAGACTCGCAAACAAACTAACAGACTCCAATGAAAATCATGAATACATTAATGCCTCAAATGCTCCTGGGGCCCACGGGACATCATTCGGTCTTGCCACAGGCTTATATGCAAGATCCCTTTGAAGCCTCTCCAAGTCACTCATTATCTTCCGGACAAATGTCATCACTGCCGCGAAAAAGGTGGTGCGAGTCATATCCTCACATGCTTGGCATTTCACAACAATGTAGTCGGCAATGGTCTTGATCCTCTCTTAGATTCTACCCTTTTCCTGAAGCAGACGCCTGACCTGCTGATTCCGGGCTTCTAACACCTGAGTGTTGTGAAGGTGTTGATTTTGCAACTGTTGTATTCCTTCCTCCATCTGAGCCATCAAATCATAACATTTTTTCCTATCAGCTTTAAAGACCTTGGCCTGCTTGGCTGCCTTATTCTCGAGGGTAGTCATTTTTCTCTTCAGGCTGGTGATTGTCCCTTCCTACTTTCTTTTCATTTGCCACACAAACTGTGCCCGCCCTTTTGCATTTTCCGCCAATTGAGCCCGGACCTTCGCCAGACTGGCCTCAGACTTTTCTAGGTCATCTTGATACTCAAGGGCTTTCTTTTTCAGACTGCTTATAAGCCTTTCATGTGCTCGGCTTCTTTCCGGGTTCTAGCAGCTATTTTCATCTTCCGGATTTGAGCTTTGAGGGTTTCATTTTCCTGAGTTAAATTCTTATTCTCGCCTTCATCTGCGGCGGCTTGCAACCCATTCTCAAACTGAAGGTCCATGACTTGCTTTTCCAGCCTACTTATGGTGGCTCGGTACTCATTTTCTTTGGTCAACTAGTCCCAATGCACCTGTGCTCTGTCAGTAAATTGTTGGACATGGGGTTTCTTTGCGGGCCTTTCGGGCTCATGATGAGCTAGGGATCTTTTACCATACCAAGAAATGTAACTAGTCTCCACCTCGCCTCTGGATAGATCTTGTACTTGAGTTCTAGGATCTAAGAATCTGCACTGATGCCAAATCCGACGCGCTTTTTCTTCTGGAAAAGAGGCTTTTGGTTCCAACTCAATAACCTGCCGACTCAAATCCTCATTGTGTGGAATGGTCTGATATCAGCCTAACTGACGTAGAACTCGGTGTGGGGCATAAGGCTGGATACTACAAAGACCCATTAACAGCAGAAAACATACCTCAGCCAGAGCCACCCGAATGTCCATTCAATCTTATTTGTAGTCAAAGATCTCAAACGAGCATGCCATGCTTCCGTACCATCCGGGAACTCATAACCCTCTACTCGTTTTTCATGTTTTTCAATGCACTCGAGGCCAGTCATACCATAATTCAAGTATCCGAAACGGTGGCAAAGGTGTTCCTCCATCCATAATTGTAACAACATATTGCACCCTTCAAAGAACTTTCCCCTTTCTCGACAAAGGGTCAGAGCTCGGTAAATTTTTGCCAAAATCATCGGCACTATGGTCCCATTTGCCTTTTTCATCATAAAGTCGGCTATCCCCATGAGTCCTAACTCTATGTTCCCGTCTTTTCTAGGGCAAATAAAAGTACCCAGGAACGCCATTGTAAAAGCTAATCCTCTCTGAGCTTCCCACTTGTCTTGGTTTCCCGCGTGAGTAAGACCGGTGTCTGGCATCTCGAAGCCACGGGGATTCCCGTAACGTTGGTAACAAAAGTAGAAGGTACAGAATCCTTTGGCCATATTTCCGTCTCGGATATCCCGACTGATGCTTAACAAGTCCAAAAATTTATGAGGGGTTACTGTTCTCGGTGCTACCGGGTATTGATTTCTAAGATTCCATCGAAACCGGTGTAGCATGTTATCTCTTCTAGTGTAGGAGTTAGCTCGAAATTAGCAAAGTGGAACTAAAGAGTAAAGCAATGGGTTATTATCAAGGCGAAGAATAAGGGTTTTGACATGATATGTGCAAGACTGCGATCCTGGATATGACGTTGTTATATTTCACTCTTGAGGTTTTATTGATTCTAATGAATTAAATAGGTGATTAGCTTATACTTCCGATTCAGACTCCTCTATCAATTAAATCTAAATCTTTCAATTAAACTAATGCGAAGTGCGGTGAAACCTACAAGAATCTATTGGTAGGAATGATCTAAGATAAATTTCTTGCGAATATTTCTCAATCTTAATTTAAATAGTAACTCAAAAATCTCTCTCGATTGCTTCAAAGAATCACCAAAATAAACTAAGGCATACTCTGCAATAATACTCAATTTTTCGATTAAACACTATAAAGAATAAAATCAGAACTAATATTGAATCCCCTCCAATAAATTCAAGCAACTAAATAGTAGTCAAATCCATAAACAACTATCAAGTCACCAAATCATGTAAAATTCTAAGGTAAACTACTCCATAGGTATGGAGAAAGTCATCACAAAAAGAATTAAAGAATAAGAAAACATTAATCCAACGTTACAATCCAAACTCGCGTATTGAATTGGTAGAAGGAAGATGAATTCTTGTGTCTTTAAGCCTCTAATAATCTCTAAAAGCTCCCAAGGTCAACAGTCCCTTCAAAAACATCTTTTTGGTATATTTATACTATGTAGGAGTGGGCCCGAATGAAACTACCCTTTCCAAGCCGAAACAGAAAAATACTCTGAGAAAATTATACAGGCGCTCCATGCCTAGCGCACCATGCGCCGTGGTAATAGGGAAGTTCAAAGAGCAGTTTCTGATGGACAGCAGCATAGAAGCACTGCCGCACCGCCCCATGCGGCGCGGCTGTGCACTTTTACAGAGTAAATTGTTTTCATCCATTTTTAATAACCAAATTTGACTTCCAACCTCCAAACATGATCCCGACTTAATTTCTTGGGCTTTTACTCAGACTTCAAAGCTCCAGCTTGTTCAATTTAGCTCCAAATTATCTTATTAGCTCGGAATCATTTCCTGCAAGGCATAAAGCACGTAATAAGCGCATATCACCATTATTTAAGCTCAATCACAAGTAAAATACAGTGATTGAAGGGCAAACTATGACTAAAACACGGGTTTCTAGCCTACTCTCAACACCCAATGCCAACTTGTGAAGCATCACAGTAGACTATATATAAACCCAATGCTGAAAGTAAAACCAGAATTGGAGTTGTAGTCAAGGCAATCTTGAGCTCCTAAAAGCTCTCCTCACACTCATCCGACCACCTGAATGGGGCACCTTTTCGAGTCAATCTAGTCAAAGGAGCTATAATGGACGAGAAACCCTCCACAAAGCGACGATAATACCCAGCAAAGCCTAGGAAACTCCGGATCTTAGTAGCGGTAGAAAATATGGGCCAACTTTGAACTGCCTCGATCTTTATTGGATCTACCTTAATCCCCTCACTAAACACCACGTGACCCAAGAATACCATTGATTCTAACCAAAACCCACACTTGGAGAATTTAACATATTGCTTCTTCTCCCTCAAAGTCTGGAGCATGATCTTCAAGTGCTGCTTATGCTCCTCTCGACTGCAAGAATACACCAATATATCATCAATGAACACAATGACGAAGGAATCCAGATACGTCTGAAACATGTAGTTCATCAAGTTCATGAAAGTTGTTGGGGAATTGATCATCCCAAAAGACATCACGAAGAACTCACAATGCTCATAACGGGTCCTGAAAGTCGTCTTAGGAATATCTGAAGCCCATATCTTCAACTGATGGTACCCTGATCTCAAGTCAATCTTTGAGAATACTCTAGATTGTTCAACTACCTGTAGTCAATGCATATCCTCATAGAGCCATCTAGAACTAGAGCACCCCAAGGTGAGATACTCGGTCTGATGAAACCTTTATCTAGAAACTCTTAAAGTTGTTCCTTTAATTCCTTCAATTCTACTGGTGCCATGTGATATAGTGGAATAGATATGGGTTGAGTGCATGGCACCAAGTCAATACCAAAATTAATAAACCTATTGGGTAGCATGCCCAATAGGTCTACTAGAAACACATATAGGAACTCCCTCACTTAGTATCGGTACTAGCATCCCTCATAAAGGATAAGTATGCAAAGCACCCCTTCTTAACCATCCGTTGAGCCTTCAGAAAAAACACCACCATACTTGGAAAATGACCCAATGAACCTCTCCAGTTGAACCTCGGCAACCCCGGCATGGATAATGTCATGGTCTTAGCGTGACAATCAAGAATAACATGATATGGTGACAACCAATCCATGCCCAAAATCACATCAAGATCCACCATATTAAGTAATAGAAGGTTAACCCTAGTTTCATAGCCCCCAATAGTGACCAAATAAGGACAATAGACACAGTCCACCATAATAAAATCCCTAGTAGGTGTAGACACATAAACAAGAGTACCTAAAGAAAAATCCCTAATAGGTGTAGACACATAAACAAGAGTACCTAAAGAATTATGAGACATATCCAAATATGAAGTAAAATAGGATGACACATACGAATAATTAGAACCTGAATCAAATAAAATTGCATCTCTATAATAGACTGGAATACCTGTGATGATGGCATCTAATGCAACTGCCTAAGTCCTACCAGTGAAAGCATAACAATGTTTTTGACCTCTCCCTCTAGGACATTAGAAGCCCACCGTCTTCTATCTCTAGTTGGATGTTCATGTGGAGTAGCAACTGGAGCGGGAACCATAGCCTAAATACCCTACTGAGGTCTAACCCTCTAAAGTTTAGATAATATCTCACAATATGCCTAGCATCACTACACTCAGAACAACTCCTCTACAGGTATGGCTGCTGATACTGAGTCTGCTCTGGACGACTAGAATAACTGTTGTAGGAACCCCGTGTAAGAGAAGCACTAAAAGATGGTTGTCCGATATGAGTACCCTGAGGTCCTTGACTAGATGAAGTATTATGAGTAACCTGAAGTATAGGCTGAACTTGTCTAATGATAAAGACTTTATCATGACGAACGGTAAATGAAGAGTGGGAACCGCTAAATCTTCCAAAACCTAGAGGCCTTTTGGCCTCCCTCTCCCCTCTCTTCTACCTGCGGATATGCTCCAACCTCCTAGAGATCTCCACAACCTAGTGGAATGAAGTCTCAGTCTCCAACTCTCGTGCCATACCAAATTAGAGGCTATAATCGAGTCCCACAATAAATTTACAAACTCTCTCTCTCTCTCATAGTGGAAACCAAAGTAGTTGTATGATGAGATAACTCCATAAACCTCATAGCATACTCAGACACAACCATACTCCCCTAGCGCAACTACTCAAACTCGATGCACAACTCATCCATG
The DNA here is from genome assembly GCF_000393655.2 of Nicotiana sylvestris. Lineage (NCBI taxonomy): Eukaryota > Viridiplantae > Streptophyta > Magnoliopsida > Solanales > Solanaceae > Nicotiana > Nicotiana sylvestris. Next base: position 56,879,858 of record NC_091065.1, read on the forward strand.
TGGGTCTGTGGAATGAACTCTCTCAAGAAGAGATCTGTGAACTAGGACCAAGTAAGTGGCACTGTGCCAGCTGGCCTACTCGCCTCATAAGTCTGCCACCACCTATATGCCGGCCTCGCCAGTTGGAAAGTAGTAAGGTCGACCTCGCTTGACTCCACTTTGCCCATAGCACACAGAATACAACGACACTAGTCTAAGGCCTCATTTGTTTTTTTAAATATTAAGACATCTGAATCTGAATATACGTCTGAATGTTAAGATGTGTATTAAGATCCGAATATTAAATGATTAAGATTATTTAATTTTAACATCTGAATGTATAAAATTTACCTTTATTTGAAAATTAATAAACATAAAATTCAAATAAAATACTAATTAATATTCCATCAATAAAATATATAGTTTTAAAAAATATGATAGTTGCTGGTGGTGATGGCTAACAGTAGTGCTTGTGAATACCGACTAAAAGCGGTGGTTGGTGGTATATTTGGTTGATGGTGGTAGTTTAAGGTAGTAACTTGTGGTGATTGGTAGTGGCAACAATTATGGTTGATAATGGTGGTGGTGGGTGGTGATAGTTAATAATGGCGAGTGGTGGTGGTGGTAGTTGTGATTGAAGAAAATGGTGATGGGTGGTGGTAGTTTATAATGATGGACAGTACCAGCTATGATTGATGGTGATGGGATGGTTAATTGTGGTAGTTGAGGTGGATGAGTGTCGGTTGTCGTTGAGAAAGATGATGGTGGGAGTGGTAGGGTGGTGGGTAGTGGTAGTCCATAATGGTGGCGGCTATGATTGAAGATGATGGTGGTGGGAGTGGTGGGGATGGTGGGTGGTGGCAGTCGACAATGGTGACGGCTATGATTGAGGATAATAGTAGTGGTGGTTGAGTATGGTGGTGGTGGGTGGCATGGTGGCAGTTGATAATGATAGGCGGTGGTGGCAGTTAATAATGAATATGAATGATAGCATCTTAATGAAATTAAGTCTTTGTTATAGATCTTAATCATACAGACCTATTCAGACCCATTAAGTGGTTGTAAAGTAAAAAAAACAAACATACTTAATGATTAAGATCTAAATAATTAAGATTCAAACTTTAAAAACAAACTCATTTGATGTCTGAGATTTGAATGATTAAGATTCAAACCTCCATTAAGTGCAAACAAATGAGGCCTACGAAACCCTATGCATCCTCAAAAGCCCCACAGCTGAAATGAGGATGATCATACTTTTGGAACCTTTCTAACCTCTTCTGCTCCTCAACCGATGCAACTGGAATGATCTCGAGTTGAACCGCAACAATGGGCTGCACTGATATAACACACAGAGCATGATCAACATGAATCCACTGCTCTGAGTATGGGAGGCAGGAGTCTAAGCTCTTTTTCGTAGCCTGAGAAGTAGCTGGTGTAACCCGGATCAACCTCGCCTGAACCAAGGTCCCAAACATGCTCAAAAAGTGCTTCAAGGTCTCTTGAAGTCCAGGGTAGCAACAGGCGCCTCGGATGCTTGCTCCCAACCGGAGCTACAAGTGGCTTCTTAGTCACAGTCCTAGCACGACCCCTTGCTATGGCACGTTCCCTGCCTTTACCTCATCCTTGGACTCTAGAAACACCGGTCTTGGGAGCATCATCATCCGTAACTGAAGGTCGTGTCCTCAACATCTGTGGGAGAATAGAAAGGCAATGGCTCAAATTCTGAAATCAGCAAACTCGTACGAAAAGGAATGAAAGAAGTGAAATTTCCTAATAGTTTAGTAGCCTCTCGAAGATAAGTACAGACGTCTCTGTACCGATCCGTAAGACTCTACTAAACTTTCTTATGAGTCGTAGAATATTTGAACCTAGCGCTCTAATACCAACTTGTCACGACCCAAAATCCCACCATAAGGGTTGATGACACCTAGTTCTGAAGACTAGGAAACCCTATCATATAATGATATCAATCAAAATATAGCAACTTAAAAATTTAATAGAAACAGAGAAATGTCATAACACAACCAAAATGGAGATACAACAGTCATCTTCCCAAGAGTCATAAACTCTACATGGAATACATAAAAAGTCTTAAAAATACATCATCGTTTTAGATACATAAACAGTAGAAAATGAAGTAAGAGGGTGACTCTGAGTTTTACGAACTGAACAACAGGTATACTTTGAAGTCTCCAATAGCTCTAGCTCAACTCTATATCGATCAACTCGATTTAAAGTACCTGGATCTGCACAAAGAATACATAGAACCATAGTATTAGTACACCATAGGCAATACCCAGTAAGTACCAAAAGTAACCTCAAGTGACGAGGTTCAAGTCATGACACTCACTTTTCAATAATTTGTGCGAAATATCAACAGAAAACTAACAACGAAAAGCATAACAGGACAAATATCAACAACCTCAAAGAACGTGTAACAACAAATCAATGTAGAATAATATATTTTTACCAACAAAATATCAATGGGAACGGTACATGTGATAACATATCAAATTCAACCAAACAACTCATAACGCACCATCGACATTAGGAACACAAATCCGACCCTGAAGTTGCAATACACTATCATCACCAATAGTCACCTTCTTAGCACCACCTCGTTGCACTGTGTCCTTAAGTACAAACAAATGGGAATCATCATACTAGCGAGCCATAAATGCGCTCAAACGAGGACGAATGTGAAATAACACAAACAAGGACTATGCTATGCTCAGAAATATCCAATATTACCATCTTATTAGACAACACCTGAACATCCATAGACAAAGACCTCTCCATAGCTAGAATAAATGGCAAACTCTCCATACTCTCGCCCTTTTCTACTCAAGGTGTCTGCTACCACATTAGCCTTCCCCTGATGATACAAAATAGTGATATCATAATCCTTCAATAACTCTAACCACCTCCGCCGCCTCAAATTCAAATCCTTCTATTTGAACGAATATTTAAGACTCCGATGATCCGTGTAAACCTCACAAGACACACCATACGAGTAATGCCTTTAAATATTGAGATGTGCACAATATCTGCCGACTCCATACATAAACTGAATAATTCTTTTCATGGGGCTTCAACTGGCATGATGCATAGGCACTCACCATGTCATCCTGCATCAACACACACCTAAGACCAACATGCAAAGACTCACAATACATAGTATACAATATCGATCTTGAAGGCAATACCAAAATTAAAGTTGTAGTCAAAGTGGTATTGAGCTTCTAAAAGCTCTCCTTACACTTGTCAAACCATATGAACGGAGTTCCCTTCTAAGCCAATTTAGTCAATGGAGTTGCAATAGACGAGAAGCTCTCTATAAAGTGATGAGAGTACCCAACCAAAACCCAAAAAACTCCAAATCTCAGTAGCGGTTGAAGGTCTAGGCCAACTCTGAACTACATCAATCTTCTTCATATCCACCTTGATCTCATCACTAGACACCATGTAGCCCAAGAATATCACTAAATCCAACCAAAACTCATGCTTAGAGAACTTAGCACACAACTTTTCTCCCTCAAAATCTGAAGCACAATCCTCAAATATTTCCCATGCTGCTTCCTATTATGGGAATATACAAAGATATCATCGATTGAATAAAATAACAAAGGAATCAAAATAAGGCTAGAACACACTGTTCATCAAATTCATGAAAGTTGCTAGGGTGTTAGTCAAGACAAAAGACATTACCAAAAACTCATAATGCTAATAACGGGTCCTAAAACCATCTTAGGAATGTCCGAAGCCCTAAGCTTCAACTAATGATAATCCGATCTAAAGTCAATCTTGAGAACACACTGACACTCTGAAGCCGATCAAACAAATCATCAATGTATGTTCTTGATGGTAACCTTGTTCAATTGCCTATAATCAATATATATTCTCATAGAACCATCCTTCTTCTTCACAAATAACACTGGTGCACCCTTAGGAACACTCGGCCTGATGAATCCCTTATCTAACAACTCATGTAACCTTCAATTCCTTTAACTCTGCCATGTGATATGCAAGAATAAATATGGGCTAAGTGCTCCGACCAAATCAATACCAAAATTAATATCCCTATTAGGTGGCATGCTCGATAGGTCTACAAGGAACATTTCTAAAACCTCCCCCACTACTGGGCTGAATTAAGAGTAGGAGTATCAGTACTGAATATCCCTCACAAAATCTAGATACATCAAACACCCCTTATCAGCCATCCATTGAGCCTTCAGAACAGAAATCACCCTACCAGGAATATGACCCAAGAACCCCTCCATTCCAACCTTGGAAATATTGGCATAGGCAATGTCATGGTCTTAGCGTGACAATCAACAATAGCACGATACAGAGATAACCAATCCATACCCAAAATCATCTTAAAGTCAATCATATTAAGCAATAATAGATCAACCCTAGTCTCATAACTCCAATGGTAACCACACAACACGATCAACCATAATAGAATCCCCAACAGGTATAGACACATGAATAAGAATATCAAAGGAACCATGAGGCATATCCAAATAAAGAGCAAAGTATGATGACACATAAGAATAAGTGGAACTAGGATCAAATACTACAGAAGCATCTCTGTGGCACATTAAAACAATACACGTGATCAATGCATTTGAAGCAACTTCCTCTGACTTGGCCAGGAATACATAACAACGGACATGTCCTCCACCTAACTGACCTCCCATTTTAGGATGACCTTGAACAGACTGAGCTCTACCCATATATGGTTGTGCAAGTGGTGTAGCTTCTACGTAGGAATAAAGGACCGGGTGCCCTAATATGGTGCATTACTCAGAAGTCAAGGGCAATCCCTCTTGAGATGACTCAAGTCTCCATACTCAAAACAACCCCTGTTCTAGCGAGGCTGTTGAATATGTAACTGACCCTGAGGACCTGATTGCCCACTTGAAGATCCCTTAATAAATAGGGATTGGTATGAACTCTATGTTGGCATTACACTGAAAGATGATTGGGTTGGGCGAGCACTATATGAACTATGGCTGAGTTAAGAACCATAATGAACCTGATGGGCTGACTGAACTGGCCTGAAAAACAACCTCTACTATGATGTCCCTAGCCTCCAGATGAGGCACCACTAAAACTACCTGAACCAAGGCCCACTTGGCATCCTACTCCTCTCTCTCCTGCCTGCGGATATGCTGTAAGTGCATGGAAATCTCCACAACCTGATGAAAGGTGCTATCAGTCTTGGCCTCTCGGGCCATCCTATAACAGATACCAAAATTGAGGCCCTCAATGAACCTCCTAACCCTCTCCCTCTAAGTAGGGATCAAGAGTACAACATGACGTGCCAGCTCTATAAACCTTTTCTTATACTAGGGCTGGGCATATATCGGGTAAAATCGATAACCCAAACCGTTAATTGTTTATTAGGTTATCGGTATCGGATTATTGAATTAATGGTTCGGTAACAGTTTAGAAATTTTCACTATTGGGTTATCGGTTCGGGCCTCGGTTTGCCAATTTTGTTAATGGGTTAACCGATAACCCAGTAAGAATTAATAAAATTATGACTTTACCCTTAAGTATATACATAGTTAGGGCTTCAGTTCATTCTCTCCTATTCTTTCTCAGCCGCACTCTTTAGTTGCTTCATCTTCATTCTTCATAGACCTTACTAGTTACTCCTAGAGTAAGTCTTTAGTCTTATACATTAGGCTTTTAATTTCTATAACAAAATTCATCTTCATATAGGGATTGCTCTATGGTTTCTTATTTCAGGTTAGGCATTTGAGAAACAACATCTATATTATATTGGACTGTTTGAGGGCTTCAATGCTTATGAAAGTGCAGATATTGTGTGAAATAAAAATTCAAAAATCAACTATTATTGTTATCATATCGAAGGAGGCAGCTAATGCCTTGGAATATTTTGTGAGAATTCCTGCAGTTTGATAAGTATTTATCCACTGATTTTTTGGTGAAGCCAATAAGGATTGAGTAGTTGTTGTTTTGTTAACTTGAATTTATACTGTTAGTACTATATGTTTGGACTACTTAATTTTAAGGTGAAATTTCTACTACTTTATATTATTATTAATGTATCTGGGCAACTTGTTGAAGTATTAGTAGTACTCCAGTTGTGGCCACTAGACATAACGCTGAAATGGGTAGTATACTATATGTGAATTCTTCTCTCTTTTACTTAACTCTAGTGAATTGTCTTCTCTTTTTTGCTTAAATCTAGATTGAGTTATCTTATCGGGTAAACTGATAACCGAACCGATAATGATCGATAACCGATTAACCGATACCCGATATCTTATCGGTTCGATTATCGGTTTATTAAATTTATAAACCGATAACCGATATGCTAAACTGATAATATTCATAACCGAACCGAACCGACCGATGCCCACCCCTATCTTATACTGCTTCACAGTCATACCCTCCTAGCATAGATGCTCAAACTCGCTGCACAACTCATCTCAGCGAGCCCGTGGAATAAACTTCTCCAAGAATAGAACATAGAATTGAGACCATATGAGTGGTGTTGCACCAATTGGTTTACTCAACTTATAAGCCTGTCACCACCTGTAGGATGACCCTGTTAGCTAAAAAGTGACGAAGTCAACCTCATTTGTGTCCACCAAACCCAAACTATGTAGGTGATACTGATCAAGAAAACTCTATGCATCCTCAGTAGGATGATCACTAAAGTGAGGACGAAGAAGTCTCTAAAATCTATCCAGCCTCTTCTACTCCTCAATTGTCAAAACTGGCATAATCTCAAGCTGGACTGCAGCAAGTGGCTACAGCAGCAGAACCCCCTGTATCTGATGACCACGATCTAGCTGCTTTAGTATACATGCAAGGGAATCTAGGATCCTCCTCTAACCTGTGAGGTAATTGTTGCAACTTGAATCACATCCGCCTAAGACAAACTCGTATACATGCTCAAAATCTGAGCCAAAGCCTCTTGAAGTCCAGGTGTTGCAGTAGGTCCCTCTTAAGCTTGAGCTGGTCCCGCCAGCTCAACATAATCTAGAACCTTCTCATCAATGTGAGCTACTGGTGTCTCCATAGTGGCTTCTCTAGTGGGGACTCCAATCGCCGCTCGTGCTCCACCCCTACCTCTGCCCCAGGCCCGACCTCTCGTGCTCCACCCCTACCTCTGCCTCGGGCCCGACCACATCCTACTGCTCTAAAAGAATGTGTCCTCACCATCACTGAGAGAATAGAAGAACAAAGATTTAAATCCAACCAATAGAGAATGAAAGAAAGAGAAGATTTTCTGACAGTCTGGTAGCCTCACGAAGATAAGTAGAGACGCCTTCATACCGATCCTCAAAACTCTACTAAGCCTGCCCATGACCCGTAAAACATATGAACTAGGGCACTAATAACAAGCTGTCATAATTCAAAACCCCCACTAATCGTGATGGTGCCTAAACCACTTGCTAGGCAAGCCAATCATAAAATAATAACGGGAAAAAAAACAATAATATAAAATAAAGGAGTCTAAAAGTCGAATAACATACATAAATAATAACAAATACAGTAATCTCCCCAAAATTAGTAACACTAAGTCATGAGCTCTAACATATGACTACATACAATACACTGTCTGAATCAAATGCAATAGTAAAATGATAGAAAAGGAGCATGGAAGATTTTATGGTTCTAATTATGGGTGGCAAAATGGTTAAAAGAAAACAGTTAACCACTCATATAATTTATTCAAAAATGGGTTGTACAATAAATTTTTTAAAAATGGGTCAAATATAGATAAGAATCATATTATTTATTTAGAAAATGGATAATCAATGAGTCTAACTTTTACATTTATAAAACCTGTAATTGAGGATTCTTCAAGTTAGAAGGACTAAGAGCCCGTCTGGACATAAAAAAAATTATTTTTTCCAAACTGAGCACATAGGGTCGGTTGTAGTCATATTACATTCTCTACTTAATTGTGCAAATCAGGAAGAAATAAGAATCCATTTGAACCTTTTTGCAATTGGCAAACTGCAGGGGAGTACAAAATTCCAAGCGTATTTCCCTTCCAAGCCGTCAGATTCTTTCTGGCACCTATCCTGACCGTCAATTCGGCGCTCTCCTCTTTTCCTGGTAATGATCATCGATTCCCTCGTTTTTTCCATTTCACCCCGGAATTCAAATATATATTGAATATAGTTTATACTGCTTTCCCACTCTCAGGTTTATAGCAAAATTCCTCACTCGCGTCTATCTATAGCCACGTCACAGGTGAGTAGATTACGACGCCGTTTTGTGTATCTATTTTCCGATAATACCCTTCACAGTTGTTTCTCTGCGCGTGGCAAAAAGTAAGCCCTGAGCGTATTAAAGGAGCCCTTTGGGTATTTTCTCAACTAAGAGTTTTTTTTGCTTTGATTCTCCCTCTAGAAAGAAAACCCTCGGCGGAAGAACAGTAGTAGAAGCGTGATCATCATGTCGGCTAGCGGCGGCGGTAGTGGTGGCGCAGGAGAGGAAGAGAAGAAGCCTAACGATCAGGCGGTTCATATCAATCTGAAGGTTAAGGGTCAGGTATATTCATTATCGACGTTTTAATTGTTTAACATATATTTTTATCTCTTTACTTCCATCTGTGTTGATTTTCATGTACATATGCTCGCATACAGCTGTGATTTCGTTCTCAGGATAGTTCTTGTGATTATTTTTGTTTTCGGCAATGATGAAAAAACTCGTGTAGTCAAGCAGTTTTGTACTGATAAAAGATGCAGTTCTATTAATCCATGATTCCTTTGAATATGCATGTGGTTCGATGATACATAATTATGAAGTTAATCGGGCTGATGGATTTCATGTTTCTGCACGCACTGGTGGGGGTGTTGTGCACTGTAAACTGTGATTTACCTTACGAGTGTACGTACGGTGTTTTGGGTAGATTTGTTATACAGAGAAACCAACATCGAGCCATATCTTGCTGTATTTTTTTTAAAATTTAAAACCAAAACAACGAATTACCATGTAAAGCTGAGGTTTGGTTTGGAAGAAGGTCTGGGCAGTTTGAGCAGTTAACAGACCAATTTTTTTGAATATGACTTAATAAAGCTCTTACTATAATATTTCATACCTGGTGCAGATCAACCTTTTTTGTGTGAAGGTAGTGTCCGGGTTAGTTTGCGTCCACCTCGAGTATTCTATCGGGTACCTGCTGCTTCTCACCAATATAGGTACCGGCAACTTTACTCACCAAGGCTTAAAAGATGAGAAGATATCATTTGGTTTTTTTTTTCCTCCGTTGGGGTATAAACTTGAAACCTTATGGTTCTCCTCCCACTTTATTGACCAATAAGCCACACTCTTAGGTGTTAGTGTAGATCACAACTTACTGTACATAAATGGAACAATGCAGTTTGGATCTCTTCTTGCCCCCTATACCATTGTTTGTCCCGCTTTGGTAATGTTTGTCATGTATATAAGCAAGACATGGAATGAATAATGAGTGGGATGGAAGTAATCCAAATGCCAACTTAGCTGGCTTAGTGACCCTCTTCTTTTTCTTTTTATTGTGGTATGTTATGAATCTGTGTGGTTAACATTGGGCAGTTACATAAAACCTAAATGAAACCCTAATAATGATTATTTTTACAAGTTGAAAACTGTAAGCTCCCAACTTATAAAAGAAACATGTTTCTGTTCAGTTTAATTTGTCGATTCTATAGTTTTTCTGCTCACCACTAAATTTTCTTCCCTCACCTTCTTTTTTGTTCTTCCTTTTGGGTCTCATTCTGTTCCATTTCATGCTCATAAAATACAAGTTCCAGTCAATTCTCAAATATTCTTTTATCTGTTCTGTTTATATCTGCTCTGTTCAATATAGATGCTAAGCTGCATTCTTGAGTAATATAAAGGTTTTATTGCCCAGGTTAGCTCTACCTTTCTTTGATTTCCATGTAAGAAATGATCCGACTCTAAGTTTGTCCGGAATCTGGATAATAAGAATTTTCCCTTGGACTTGGAAGGGTTCTTGGTATTAATTGGACATGTCAATAGAATGCTGGAGGATAGAAGTATTGTATGCTAGGTGTGGGAGTGCTGGGCTTGGGTGTGACCACGAGGAAGACAATATCTTTAGCTGTAGAGATAGGACTTGGAAGAGGGCACTCAGTGTGGGGGCAGACATATCTTTTGACGCAGTCTATTTTACAGGAATGGTATTTGATTTTGTTGTTTGCCTTCTACTGCTAACGCTGTTTAGAAAACCTCAGCGATGAGTCAATCCCTCCATGGATGAAAACATGCATTCTACGCTCAAACCATAATTAAGGGAAAGTAGATTCACTTAACACAACCACATGTATTAGTTAATACTTACCATAAAACCAAGAAGAAAAATAAAAAGAAATCCTCCATGTATTAGTATTTTGTTGCAAACTTCAAAGTAATCTTGTGTTATCCTCATGATGATTGTCAATGGTGTAGGGAATATTTTTTTGGAGCATTGCGCATTCAATTTTTTTTTCCCAATTCGGATTATGTAGCCTTCTCTTTTTCTAGATTGTGCTGGATAAATTGCTTAAACTCTTTCTGATGCTGTACTCTGTGGTTGTTAATATTGTGGTAATGGTAATAGTCAACACATTTACTCTTGAGGGAAATAAGTGTAATCATTGTTGTGCTTGTCTATATTAACCTGGCCTCCATCCCAGGTCAGGATCATTGATTGCTTGAATGTTACCTTGTTCGAATGTGGCAGATAATATAGTTTAGTTGGATGTGTTTCATAGTAGCTAGAGAGGCCTCTCTGCCTCAGACCTCAGTGGTGCCTATATCATCTTTGCTTTAGTGCTTAGTTTACAGAATTTTGCTTCCATGTTTATATAATTACGGAGCTAGATTTTTTCCATACTAACCAGGAGTATATAGCACGGAATGTAGACTCCGAAGCAGCAAACTGCACTTGACCTATTTCTCTCCCTTTCTTTTTTCCTCTCATTGTTAAATAACGTGGTTGTGAGTTGTTCAGTTGTAATGTTATGTGGCCCCAATGTGTACTTTTTGAAACATTTGCTTCTTAGTATTACGTTGTTTGGCATTCTTTTGCCATAGTTTGTGCGCTCCCTCAACCTAAAAACAAGGAAGAGAGTTTGAGAAGATGGAATTGAGGAGTCCTTTCCATATTGAATTGTGTTTTTTTTTCATTGGTAATCTCCATCAATTCTTGCATGCAGGATGGAAATGAAGTGTTTTTCAGGATCAAGCGTAACACACAGTTGCGCAAGCTCATGAATGCTTACTGTGACCGTCAGTCGGTTGACATGAACTCAATTGCATTCTTATTTGATGGTCGCAGGCTTAAGGGAGAGCAAACTCCTGATGAGGTATTGAAACACTTCACACAACTTGTCTTGTTTAACCAACTTATATTTATCTCACATTCTTTTCTACAATTGTTGAAATAGCTGGAGATGGAGGAGGGTGATGAAATCGATGCAATGCTACATCAAACTGGAGGCAATGATGCATGATGCTGCTGCGCTTTTGTTCCTAATTGTTAACTTGGTGGTTATATGGTTGTAGTTGGTTGTTAGGGTGAACGCTTTGGAGTGTTGGTTATTACTCTCCCATCTGCCTAAATGGGGGAGTGTATGGATGTTAGTAGTTTTAGTTTTCAGTACTAGACGATAGCTTCCAAATAGTTTTCACTTTCCATCGGCAATTATCAGAGTTTACTCTGAATATGTGTCTTGTATCTCACTTTGCCTAATTATATTTCAGACCTGTCGTAATGATGAAACATCAACATCTTACAAATGCTGAAACACATCCTGACCGAGATACCACTAGTTCCACGGCTGGTTGCTTGGATTTGGTGGTCTTGGAAAGCCAAGACAAACAGAAATAGACTATTGGAGCAGTAGCCTACCCCTACCCTCATCAAAGTAGAACGAAACCAAAATGTGGTTCTTTTGGACAAGTAGTACTTTAATAGGTGTAAATAAAAAAGATGATATTTTTATATATAGCGTCCAAATAGCGGGTGCTATACATTAACGTTAACTGTGCCATTAATGTATAGTGCCCAGTATTTGGGAGCTATACATAAAAAGCTGACACTAACAGGTATAACGTCCAAATACTGGATGCTATACATAAAATTTTATGTATAACGTCTAGTATTTGGGCGCTATATGCCTTTTTTCTGGCCCCATCAATAATTCCTGACTTCAATAATTTAAAAACGTAGTGCCACTTTTTGGGCGCTATATATATATATATATAAAAAAGTTCCAGCTAGCCATTTTCTATATAAAGAGGTTAGGATTGTATAGAAATTTATTCAAAATGTGTATAGTGTAGAAATTTTCCGGCTAGCCATTTCCATACTCTTGTTGAAATGTTTATTGTTAAATTCTCCAGCATTTTTTTATTATGTCTGAAGAGCGTAGAATAAGAGTTTCATTATATTGGGGGGTGAGATTGTGATGGAGAATAACTTCGTGGGCTACAGTTTACCTGCTCAGTGTCATGTTAAATTGTCACTTATAATGGAGTACGATAAATTGATATCGTTTTTATGCAAAAAAATGAGTGTGAGGAAACGTTCAGTGATACTTAAAGTAACCGGAAGATATCTGTATTCCGTCATTCCGCAAGGGGTTACTTTTTACTCGGAGTTTAACATCGACGATGATGAAACTTTGAGTGATTTTCTGAGGACTCCAGATGAATGCCGGGAATTTCTTGTAATCACAATGTTGGAGATGTACGTGAAGGTCGAAGACGTTCCAAAAAATGAGGTTGTGCGTAGTAGAGATAACCCCCAGTCATCGGGTGGTTATTCTGGAGCAGTTTTTACCGGACATGTTCCGGATGAAAGAGTTTTCCTTGATTTAAACTTATCACCGCCGACGAATGAGCAGCGAGAAAATAATTTATACCCTGCTTTTCATAATTCACAAGACGAGTGGTAAACTTCAATTTTCATTTGTGTTAATTATGTATATTTTTGGTGTATTGAATTTGTATTAACGCTCATATATTTAATATGGGGTACCGGCCGGATATGAATTTTACAAGTGGCCCATCCGGTAGTCATCACCTAATTAAAAACGTCCATCATGGAGTTTCATCACATTACGACTTGTAAGTGAAGTGATATAGCTATATGGAAAGCATTTATTAATTCAGTAGCTTATATTTTTGTTGGTTGTGCAGTGAAAACGAGCAAGTTGAACCACCCGTACTCACTCAATTGCCCGAAAATGACGTATTACATCGGGATCTGGCAGATGCACAGAGTGAGGAACAGAACAGTGATTACGATAATAATGCTGATGAATCCAGAGACGAGAATCCCTTTCCTCGTGAGGATGGTGATGCGCAGGATAAGGAGGAAGGACCTGATTTGAAGAGAGACCCCTTAGACGAAGAGTGTACGAGTCCGAAGTGCCATTTCATTCAAGGGAGATTCCTTACATTGATAACTTGCCAACCGTGCCGGATGTGGAAGCTCTCACAAGGGATTTTGATGAAATCCGGACAACAATGTGGGATGAGTCTAGACCAACGGTGCTTGCAAATGGGATGCTTTTTCTTGATAAAGCGCGCGTAAGCAGAGCTTGTAAAATGCACAACGTAAAAGAGTGACGTGAGATGCAGGTATGAGAGTCAAGTCCGATGGTATACAAGGCTGTTTGCTGCATGTGGTTTTGGCCATGTAATTGGATGTTGCGTGCGACCAAGAAGAAGACAGGTATGTGGAAAGTGGGTAAATACATTCCCACCCACACATGCGAAATGGACACATTCAACGGGAATCACTTCAACTTGGATATTGACTTGATTTCTCTTGTACTTATTCCGCACCTCGAAGCGTCCATAAGGTATACAATCAAAGAGTGCATTACATTAGTCCACCAGGAATATGGCCATACCATTACGAAAAGAAAGGCATTTCTCGGGCGCAAACGAGCGTTTGAAATTGTCTACGGTAATTGGGATAAGTCATTTGCATCTCTGCCAAAGTACATGGCCGCACTACAACACTTTAATCCCGGGATAGTTGTTGAATGGAAGCTTGAGCGGAGTCCGGGAACACCAGAATACATATTCAATTACGTGTTCTGGGCGTTTAAGCCAACAATTGATGGTTTTTCGCATTGCCGGCCCGTAATATCCATAGACAGAACTCATGTCTATGGAAAGTACTATATCAAGCTATTGATAGCCGTCGCAGTGGATGCTAATGGACAGATATTTCCTCTAGCTTTCGTTGTTTGTGCCAATGAAAGTACAGAGACGTGGACGCTGTTTTTGAACCACCTGAAAGAGCACGTTGTCAAATCACGTTCAGGTATTGGTCTAATATCGGATCGGCATGGTGGTATATTAAGTTCTGTGGAGAACTTGCTTGCATGGCAAGAACCTTATGCATACCACCGTTACTGTGTGAGGCACTTTAAGACCAATTCCCAGAAGGAACATCCCAACAAGGATCTACATGATTTGATGTGGATGGCAGTAACAGACCACCAACAACATAAATTCCGGAGGCATATGGATTCTATCAGGCAAGAAGACGAGACAGCCTATTGTTGGTTAATGCGACATCACCCGAAAAAGTGGACTTTGCATGCGGATGGTGGCAGAAGATGGAGAATTCTTACTACAAACGTGTCAGAGTCCTTCAATGGGTTATTAAAGTCGTCAAGAGGATTGCCCGTCACAGCCATGGTGCGGATGTCGTTCAAGCAGATGGCGGAGAGGTTTGTTGAACGGTCTGTAGTTGCAACGGAATTGATGGAAAGGGGTGTTGAATTTATGCCAGTGCCGATGCAGAGATTTGAGAAATACAGACGGCGACACATTGGCATTCATTTTTGCAGTATGATAACGAAAGAGGTGTTTTTGAAGTTCGCACCGCTATCCATAATAATCGGGGTAATAATGTACATACTATAAATGAATCAGCAAGGTTATGCTCCTGTGGGAAATGGTCCATCTACCACATGCCTTGCTCACATGCCATCAAGTGTTTTCAACGTGTTGGTTATGCGGAGACCAACTATGTTGATCAACAATATAGTATTTTCAAGTACCTAAACACACATAGTGGTCAGTTGCAGCCAGTGGGTGCTGAGCATTATTGGCCTCCGGAACCATTTAAAATGATGTGTAACAAGTCCTATTTGCGTAAAATACATGTGCAGAAGAGAACGTGTATACGAAACCAAATAGATGTTAGTGATACCGTTTATGCGCGCAAATGTGGTATATGCTCGCAAACAGGACACGACCGCCGTAAATGTCCTTCAGCTGGTTTGGGTGGCAAAACTAATCAAGCTCGTGGTGGGTGTTCTTCTAGTGTACCTAACTACCCATGAGTTGATGTTGTAATAATTAGTTGTTATGTCTATGTTGCAAGATTTATGAAATAAAATTATGCTTGTTAATTATGATTTATACTTTCCCATTTTACCTATTTAAATAATAATTTAATAAAATTATCTATATATTTAGAGCGGTTAAATATACAGTTTTGTGTGTGTTGTCTTGTCGAACTGAAAAAGCTGACCAACTGACATAAAGTTGTTTTGTCAATATCATGATATTTAACACGCAAAATATAGCGTCAGTAGATTAGTACGTTATGTATTTAGCGCGGTTAAATATACAGTTTTGTGTGTGCTGTCTTGTCGAACTGAAAAAGCTGACCAGCTGACATAAAATTGTTTTGTCAATATCATGATATTTAACACGCAAAATATAGCACCATTAGATTAGTACGTTATGTATTTAGCGCGGTTAAATATACAGTTTTGTGTGTGTTGTCTTGTCAAACTGAAAAAGCTGACCAGCTGACATAAAGTTGTCTTGTCAATATCAGGATATTTAACATGCAAAATATAGCGCCATTAGATAGTACGTTATGCATTTAGCGCGGTTGAATACTACGTTATATGTGTGTTGTCTTGTCGAACTGAAAAAAATTAACCAGCTGACATAAAGTTGTCTTGTCGACATCATGATATTTAACACGCAAAATATAGCGCTATTAGATAGTACGTTATGTATTTAGCGCGGTTGAACACTACGTTATGTGTGTGTTGTCTTGTCGAACTGAAAAAGGTGACTAGCTGACATAAAATTGTCTTGTCAACATCATGATATTTAACACCCAAAATATAACGCCATTAGATAGTATGTTATGTATTTAGCGCGGTTGAACACTACGTTATGTGTATGTTGTCTTGTCGAACTGAAAAAGCTGACCAGCTGACATAAAGTTGTCTTGTCAACATCATGATATTTAACACGCAAAATTAGCGCCATTACATAGTACGTTATGTATTTAGCGCGGTTAAATACTACATTATGTAGGTGTTGTCTCGCCTATAAATAACGGGCTCATTGTAGTTATTTTGTGTGCTCAAAATTTACTAAAAGCAAATATTTCATTAAAAGTAAGATTTTTTTTACTAAAAGCAAATATTTCACAAATGGCTCAACCTCTTTGTCCACCAAAGTGCAAGTGTGGAAAAGCATGCTTGATGAAAAATTATTGGGATGGTGGTGAAGTTGGACGCCGCTACTGGCACTGTATGAACCAGTTTTACAAGGTTCCCGGCGAACCTATTTGTGATTTTGAGGAATGGGTTGATGAACCATGTTATTAGGAATGCTACAGAGAACAACTGCAGTATCTTCATAATGTGTGTTTAAGACAACAGGAACATGAAAAAGAAAACAATAGAATTATTGTAGACTTTAGGGCGAAACTGAAGGAGGTGGGAGAAGAAAAATGGAAAACACAATCGAATTGTGAAGCACAAAAGGAACGCAAAAAAATATAAATGGGAACTTGCAGAGGTGAAGGCGAAACTGAAAGAGGTAGAAGAGGAAAAAGAACAACTGGAAGAACGATTTAAGTGGTTGGAGCGGAGAATAAATGGCAACCGGGGCTAAACATTAGCATGTATGTGTTTAGTGTATTTTTCATATTTCATGTATTTTTATTATATTGGCCTGCTATGTTTTTGTTTGTGCTTGTGTTTGTGCTGTAGTAATGTTTTCCTTGTTTGTTGTACTAAATTTTATTTTAATTGAAGTGGAAGTTAAGTTTAAGTGCTTGTGTTGTTATATGAAACTATCAAACGAATGGGGAACTAAAAAAAGTAATGGGCATATTCGATTAAATATTGTTGTTAATGTATACAAAAATATTATTTACACCAAATAAAAAAAAGGAAGGCCGAATCAATGTGTCCCGCATCTGGTGTGTCTCAATGCACCCGCTGGCCTGAGGCGCATCCCCTCCCGCCCGGGTGCGCTATCAGGATCATCATCATCAAGTCGTCTCCTTATAGCCGGATGCGGCGCAGGATGACATGTATCGGTGGTGCTGTCAGGTCCAGTAGAAGGCTACATAATAATATGAAACTTAGTATAGAAAACTACATAACAATTCACAACAATTTATATTGTCTTATCATCATCGTGTCTGGATCCTGAATGTAGTCATCTGTCGCAGCATCGCATGAAGCCTTAAAAAGGAAATTAATAAAGCTAAAGAAAATAAATAAGTTACAATTAAAACAAATTTAAATTCAATACTAATAAACTCATACCTGCGCATGTGATGTGGAGCCATAACTCAGTCGGTGCCCACTATAAAAATCTCGGGTCGGTCGATCCTCATCAGTGGTAGACGGGCCTGGGAAGTATCTACCCCAATCCACTCCTTGAATATCCGAGCCCGTGATAAATAATTGACCCGATGGGGTCACCTGAGATGGCACTGGAGTGCGATAAATTCCAAGGCTGTAAGACGACATGTCCGTCTCATGCATGCCACCTGCCATATCAGCAGCAACATCATCAGCAGGAGTTTCAACGCCCCCTTGCTGGGGATCACCTCCTCTTCGCCCACGACCATGTCGTCCGGCACCACCAGCTCGTCGGGCACATCCAACTCGTGGGATACCATGACCTCGCTGGTACTGCGCTAGGTTCATATAATCAGCCTCCTGTGCCAAACGCTGATCCTATCGGGCTCGCTGCAGTGTCTGGGCAGCCACATCCATGAATCGACGACTATACTCCTGCATGGCCACAGGATCGTGGACATGACTCTGCATCTGATGCCCCATATGATAGACGGTATGCAATCCAATCGCCTGCACAAAGTAAAAAAATATAAACTACATATTTGGCACTAAATTACAGGTATATAATTAATAATAACAGAAAACATACCAGGGCCTCGTGTCTTCCGGCGTATGGGACGTACCGACCGTGTGCCTAATGAACTGGGTTCCCGATAAAAAGTAGGGAAACAGTGCGGTACCATGCCATATAACGTTGAATAGGAAAGTGCTGCGGTTGGGTCAAGTCCCCTCGCCTATCCCAAGTACCCAACTGCTCATCAAGCCATGCCATAAATATGTCGTCCGCCCTGGACCAATCATCCCTCTCATAATGTAAAGCAAGCCATGCAGGCGGACTTGGTATAGGCTGCGGCAGGCCAAACTGACGAAATACCCGCTCGGAGGCATGATGCTCGACAATATCGAGACATATGAGCGGGACAGAAGCCCTCCAAATATGTCGACCGAACGTGCAATACACTGGCAGGGTACCTATAACCTCATCGCTGTACGACATCCAGATGAACTATCAAATAAGAACACAAACCGTTAGTATGCGCAACACTAAGTTAATCTATAACAGGTAAGTTTAGTTAGATATTCACCTGTGCGTCCTCCAGCAGATCCAACATATCCCTGCAGAGGGGGAGATTATGATGGGCATCATACTCTCGTGCAAGAGTACGCCGCATAACCCACCTACATGCTAGAGGGAGATGCAGAATTTCTACATTAACCGGTAGCTGTGGTAGAGGTGGCTGAAACTGCAGAAATCGCTCTCAGGCCCAAACCTAACATACAAAGTTGACGTAAAGTATAAGACTAACTATAACTATGTAGAATTGTAACTAATGGACATATTATTTGAATATGTTGTCACCTGTAGAAGTGGCAGAAAGCCACCAACGTCTCTCTGTGTGCCGATGCAAGCTCGACACATCTGCTTAAACAAATATGAGATGACATCACCACCCCAGTTGTAGATGGCTGTATCCTCGAACCGGCCAATATGATGCAGAAAACGGAGGCTCACTAGGTTTCCCGAAGTGTTCGGGAACAAGACCCCCCCAAGTAGAAGGAGCAATAGCAGCCTCGTATATCGTTGTACATCCACCTCTGCTGACTCATCGGTGATAGTATGGTTGATCTGCTCCAGGTGGTCTCTAATGGGGACCAACTGCATACGACTGGACCCAGACGCTACAGTCTCGTCCTCCGGCCTGAAACCCGTGAGCATGCGCAACATATCCCAATAAGACTGTCGCGAATAATATCTCATGGTCGCAGGCAGTAAAACTGGCAAGCCATCAGCGGACAGGCCATATAAAATCTCAGCATCCTGGAGTGTGATGGTGGCCTAGCCGATGGGCAGATGGAAAGTGTGCGTCTCCGGCCGCCACTACTCAATCAAGGTCGTGATCAAAGCCCAGTCGAGCTGTATCCGGCCAATCCTAATAATCCTATATAATCCCATCTCCTCCAGGTAATGGACCACGCGGGGATGTAGAACTCTATGACTCAAAAAGTCCCACAATAGATCCACTCTCCTGGCCCGAAAATTTCTGCGTAAGCAATTGTCCGTCCCATATATACTCGGATCTATGCTGGGGCTGTAGGGCTAATAGATCCAACGTCCGAGGGCCGAGATGTATAGTCGTGTCCATGTCGTGAACTGTAAATTAAAACAACATTAATTGTATTTTATTCTGTATATTAAATATTAATTTTTTGAGATACATAATTTTTAGCGTTATACAAAAATTATACCTATGAGTTTGAGGTTCGATATTTGAGTCCCAGTAGCACCAAACTATCCTTAATAATTATGTGTTTATTTTATATTTTAAATTCATATTTTTTAATAACTTAATTGTACAAATTATATATATAAATATATATACCTATGGGTTCCGGGCTCGATATTTTGAGGCTCAGTGGCACCAAATTAACATTAGTAATTATGTGTGTTGATACAATTGTTAACTTAATTGTACAAAGTTTGCATTTTCAACTACCAGTATAAGATACTTAAACAAAAGGAATTCTAAGCTAAAATACTACACATTACTACGCTACAAGGCTCTAAATTTTACTACGCTAAAAGGGTCTACATTTTACTACGCTAAAAGGTCTAGATTTTACTATGCTAAAAAATAATCTAAACTAAACATAAACAACAAATAAATTTAATTGCAAATAAAACACAAAACAGCATGAAAATACATATATATAAATCAGGATATTAACAGATAAATTTATATTTTTTTATAAAATACTAATATTAAATCCGGATAAATTTAACATACTAGTTTCGAAAAAAAAAATACAAACCGAAATAGAACACATACAAATCAAATAATATGCATTATTATTATAAAAGTTTCAACTTAAAATAAACCGAAATACCTCGATTTAGAATTTTCGGAAAGCAAATAGATTGAAATTTTGACTCCGGAAGTATGAATCAACAATAATACGAAACTCTACTCGGATGTGGGACCTACGTTCTTCACCTTTTATGTGACGGGAGACCCAATTTTTTTTTAAAATAGTGGGGCAGCGGGTATGGGAGTGGGGGCCCAAGAAGAAGAAAATATAAAATATTGAGGAAGAAGAAGCAGAATGGTCGTCTTGAAGAAGAAGACTCGTTTTTAAAAAAAAAGGTATAGCGCCGGGTATTTGGGAGCTATACCTGTTAATGTCAGCTTTCTATGTATAGCGCCCAAATATTGGGCGCTATACATTAACGGCACAGTTAACGTTAATGTATAGCGCCCAGTATTTGGGCGCTATATATAAAAATGCCATTTTTTTACACATATTAAGGTGCTACTTGTCCCAAAAAATCACATTTTGGTTCCGAACTCTCATCAAAGTTGGGCAACCTTTGTGTCAACAAAAGTATTCGAGAATTATAATAATTATTTATGTTATATAATTAGTCTGTAGTATATTGCAACAAGAGGGGTTGCTCTGATGGTAAGCAACCTCCACTTACAACCAACAGGTTGTGAGTTCGAGTCTCACTAAGAGCAAAATGAAAAGTTCTTGGAGGGAAGGATGCCGGGGGTCTATTTGAAAACAGCCTCTCTGCCCGTTTGATTAAACTTACAATAAATTGGTAAACTTAATAAATGCGAACCAATTATAGGAGGATGGCATTAATGATGGTTGACCAACTCCTCATCCAATACCTAATTAGCTATTGAATATGTTAAAGCATCTGGTATTTCACATCATCTGGCAGTGCTTCATTGGGTGATAACACTAGTTTATCTTACATTTTGATCTTTAACAATCGTTAATGATTGGCCGGCACCTTTCACCATTAAGATGACTAGCAAAACCTCATTGAAGGTGAGATGCAAATTAAGGTTGCAAAGACCTGCTGATTACTGGTTACAAGTTACAACTGCTTAATTCCCGTTTTATTTTCTGTTGATCTTCATAAGCACTAAACTAATCAGAGGGATAGAAGCTAACAATATAGTGATTACAGTTTCATCCTGCACCAATTTAAGTTCGAGCAAAAGTCACCTTTAAAATTTCCTTTACTAGCCCAATCGATCTAAAAGTTAAAATTAAAAGAAAAATATCTTAAGATACCATAAGGTAGTTGTGGAGGGTTTTGTCACAAATAATTACATGTTGGGTTGCACGTAGTGGAATCTCCCGCATTAGGAGTAAGACATTATTAACGGTCCCACTATCTGGACTAAGTTGTCAAGTCCTTCTCAACACAAGCTCGACAGCTATTCTCCCGTGACTTTTTCCTAAAGAGAAAGACAATTCCAAAATTCATATATGATAGTAAAGTAAAAACATCAATGTGACCCCAAATAAGACCTTTGTTTCTTCTCTGTTTTACTATGGGCAAAGTACATACTTTATCTATTGAACTTGTCCCCAAATCTCTGTTGCACACTTGTTAAAGACAGAAATAATATTACACACCAAAATTTTTAAAGGTGTATTAATTACACACCATTTCGGTATTTGACCACATCTGCTTAAAGATTGTTATTACACACGCCAATCAACATCTGACACGTGTCATAAATCGTTAAAAAAAAACAATCACGAATTCAACTAATTTTCTAAGTCAATAATAGTGATTTTTACAAAACCCAATAACTCCTCTTTTCTTCTTCCTTTTCTTTTTCTTCTTAGTCACGGGGGTTAAGAGACAAATATGAGGGGTATACAAAATTAGGATGGAGGTTAGGGGAAGAAGACGAAACCAAGGGAGGGGAGGAATCGCGGGGTGGGTTGGGAAAGAAGACATGAGTTATATTTTTTTTCTTTAATTTGTAAAGAAAATAGTTTAAGAAAGGGAAAAGTAAAATAAAAAACTTAATTTCACATGAATTTTGTAATTTTCATGCGCCTCTTTTATGTGTAATACATGTATGTGACACATGGCAAAAGAGATGTGTAATTGACACTTTTAAAAATTTTGGTGTGCAATACTATTCCCGTATTTAATTGTAAGAGGGATTTAAGTACAAAGTCTATCGGTAAAATATGTATTTTTCCTTTTTCTATTCAAACTTTGAATATTAGTCCATACAAGACAGAGGTACAATATACACAAAGGATACCAAGGACCATTATCCTATTCATGCCTGACTAATAATCACTAGCTAGTAATCACTAATTCACAAAAGCCACTAAATTGGGCTAATTCAGAAAAGGATATAGAGACAAATGTAAGAATGCAACATTGAAACAAGATGGGGGAACCAAGAAGAAGAGAAAATAAATTAAAATTAAAGAAAATGCTAAACATTGAAGCTGTGGTAGTTGAAATGGTTTTCAATTGATCAGAAAATGTCGAGAACTTCCAAAATCAAATTGTTGCAGAGAGGACAATTACCCCTTTGAACCCAAAGCTCCCTACAACACAACCTGCAAAATGTATGTCCACATGGTATAAACGCAGCACCCTTATGTCTCACCATACAAACACAACAGTTGTTATATTCTCCGACCGCACCGGCACCGACACCGGCGCCGGGAACTCCATTATCATCAACCTCTTCCTCCTCTTCATCTTCTTCTTCGTCTCCATCTCCTATCATATAAGCTGACCCATCTCCATCATTCTCTGCTAATAACGCCATTAATGACATCCTCACCGGTTCATCTCCTCCAGCATTTTCCCCTTCACTTTCTTCCTCTTCTGCAGTTTCATTTCTGCTCGAAATTCTTCGCAATATTCTTTGTGACCCAGATGCCGAAATCTCCCGCTGACCGAAATTTTCAACGGGCAGGTCCTCTTGGTAAGTAACATCATCGAGGGGAGGAGGTGACCGAGGGGACAACCTCCGAGACATAACTATCGGATTGTTATTACCCTGTTGAATGGAAATGTTAGAAGTCCATGTGTCGGCAGCACGTTTAAGACGGAGTTTGTTCCTGAAATGTTTCCAAGTTTTTCGAGTTTTTCTGCTGCTGTTGGGATCCTCTTGAATGATATCAAGAAGAGTTCTGTTGGAGGAATGGACAGGGGAAGAAGAAGAAGAACATTCTGGTTTGTTGCTCAACACAGCGCCTAACGTAAGACCTGCTGTAGTATTGTTGTTGTTTTCTTTGACTCTGAGGAAGTCTCCGAGGTTAGGAGTATCAATTTTATCATTGAACATCAATGTTCTTAGGCTACTACTGTTGCCGCTGCCACCAGCGGCGCTTTCCATTCAAATGTTAAAGTTCAGTTAGATATCAGGCAAAACCAAAAATGGGGAACTTCTTATTTTGGGAATCTAAGGATTGGAAACTTCGTTATAGAGATCAGTGACAGAATTTCTTGGAGACCAGAAAAGGGAATTAAAAAATGAAGAGTTTTGACATGAAAGGAAAATGACAATGGAAGAGACTCAGATCTGTGGAAATTGTGGCAATTTATTAGTCAATACATAGAGAAGGGGGATAGGAGAAAGCGTGAAGGATAAAGCATAGGATTCTTCAGGGGGGAGTGACCCATGGAATCAGAACTCAGATCTGGGGTATTGTACTTTAGGCATAGCAGCTCAATCAATGAAGAAAGAAGAAATACGCTAAAAGAACAGACACAGTTCTAATTTGCTAAAGAGAGGAGAGAGAGAGAGATGAAATGAAAAAGATAGAGAGAGAAGGGATGTATGTGGGGGGGTGGGTTTTAGGGGGGGGGGGGGGATGAAGCAGAAAAGCTTTTGTGTGGACGTTGTGAAATGAAATCTCACTCTACCTAGAAACTGGCGTAGGCGAGTAATTTGGATTGGAAGGTCCCCCCAACAATTTATTTCATCTGTACAATCGAATTCACAGCTCTTTGGCCATTTTCTACGTCACAGGAAAAGTAACATCCAATTTCTGGTTTTTCACTAATTGATTAATTTGGTTAATAGGATAATGCTTGGTGATTAGGCATTAGAACGATCATCGTGTCTTTGAATGTGTATGGTCAAAATTCGCTTATAGAATATTCAGGAAGAAAAGGATCCTCATACCATCGTTTAAGATGGTCCAAGAAGTCGCATTAGCCCACGATCGAGAAGTCCAGGACGGTCGTAGTCAAGTCATCGACGAGGATCACGATCTAGTACTGATGATAACGTTGTAACGGCTAGCTTTCAAAATAAAATCAGAAAAAGAATATTCTAAAGGATATTCTAGCGAATATTCCTTACTTTGTACTGTTAGGGTTGTTTGGGAAGATATCCCATATAAATAGAAAGAAGAGAGAGAATAGAGGCATGTGAAAACTCAATTGTAAGAACAACATTTTGAAAGAGATTCACACTTCACTCAATACAAAACATTACTTTTCGCTATGGCTCTCGTCAGATATGAGGAATTCTTAATTGTTTGAGGATCTATCATCCAATCATTGTCAGGTGGAAGATCTTTTGTTCCACCTCTTGCTCATTAAATTATTCCTCTTAATTACACGAGTGTCATTATGTTGTCATTTATTGAATATCATACACACTGTTATTCTTCTTGATAATAAAAGGCATTTATTACATAATGTCATTATTGTCCTCATAAATGCCTGTCAACTACCTTTTCTGATATTAAAATATGAGGATATTATTCTTAACTAAGATTAATCTATGTTTAACTGAAATTAATTATTTGAATCATGATTTACGCTTTTGGGTCAAATAATTTGGCGCTATCTATGAGGATTTCTTAGTTAATTTTTTAGTTTCCTCTAGATCTGTAACTAACGCCGGGCACTAATGCCACAAAACCCAAGACCCCTTCTTTTTCTTTGTGCAAAACCAAACATGGCGGGTAACCGAAAAGAAAATGTGAGGACAACAAATGACCTCCCGACCAACCTCATAGCCGTCATCAACAAGAGCTGTGAAATGGCCGATGAGGATATGACGTCGAATGCGTCCCCTAGGCGATATGGGTCACCACCCCCACATTGTGGCATAACCAAACCTCACGGTAAAGGAGTTTTTACATCTACAGAGGAGGGGGCACCGCCGGCTGTCAAAAAGCTTCTCGAAGCGTGGCTGACTAACACAGTAACGAGCATCCCAGGCTCAATTACGGAAATCGGAGGGACTGCCACAATACAACAAGCGGACGAGCAGTGCAATCATCCACCCGTCCAACGACAGGTATAAATCACAATGTCATTGATAATACAAGTGATAACGCCCTTACAACCATCCTTAAAAGGATGGAAGAAATGGAGAATGAAAATATGACGTTTCGAGATCAGATGAAAGAACATCAGGAATGGGTCGATAAAATACCCGGCGCCCCTAAATTGCTACCAAAAAGGAACGCCGGCCAATTCATAGAGTAGTCGTACAGTGATGGTGCAGCTCCCTATGCCATACCAAAAGCCATCAAAATGTCGTCCTACCTCAAGATATACGATGGCACGACCGACCCAGAAGAACACGTGAATCAGTACGTCACCATAGTAAAAGGTAATGATTTCGCCAAAGAGCAACTGTCCTTTATTTTGCTGAAAAAGTTCAGCAAAACCCTCACGGGAGGAGCACTGACATGGTATTCATAGCTACCTGCGCGCTTCATAGAAACTTTCAAAGAGATGGCTGGCAAGTTTGTAACGGCCCATGCTTTGCCATTAAACAGGCCCTAGGGGAAGGGTTGAGGGACTTCCTTGCCTCATAATCGAGTGAGGATGACTTTGCCGAACGTATCCGAAGGAATGGCGGTCGCAGCCTTTCAAAACGGGCGGAGCAACAATGGTTTGAGAGCAACTAGGAAATTATTGAGTCGGTTGATGAAGTATTCCCCAACCACTTGGGACGAAATACACAATGCATATTGTGCCGAGGTCCGAGAAGATGAGGACGACCTCAATGGACCAACTCATCTACTGACTTCGGTACAGGTCGAATCCAAAAAAGATTGAAGAAACGATGCCAGAAGGGATCCCACAGCTCCACGACCTAGTAGTGAACGACATCAACCGCATGTCAGAACGGCCGTTACGGCCCCGTCCCGCTACAAAGAAGGCCCGTTTAGACCAAGGACAGGGACTCATCGGAGTGAAAGAGGTATGCCCCCTTTGTTATCCGCTCACAATTTTTGTGTTTCACCTACAGAGATAGTCTATGCTCTGGAAAAGCCCTGACCGAAGGTAAAGTGGTCGCAGAAGATGAGGTCAGATCCAAGTACTAGAAAGTCCAACGCCCTCTACGATTTCCATCAAGAACGGGGGCACAAAAATGAAGATTGCATTGCCCTAAGGCAGGAAGTCATAAACATTTTATAACAAGGGCACCTCAAAGAGTTGCTGAGCGATTGGGGAAGAACCAACTTTGCCTGAGGACGCGAACAACACCAAGGACCGCCAAAGCCGCCCTCACCAGCTCGTACCATCCACATGATCATTGGCAACAACGATGATGCCTCCATCAACAACGTGAAATTCACCACTAACTACAAGCTCAAACGGTCAATCACTTGCAAAACGATACCATGTGAGACACATTATGGTAGATGACGGAAGTGACACATGTATTATCCATCCTCGAGTACTTGCACAAATGAAACTTGAAGATAAGATAGTGCAAAGTTGGATCACGCTAACTGGTTTTAACAATGCAGTTGGGTAAACATCTGGAGAAATCCCACTCCCTATTCTGGCCGGTGGAGTCACTCTAGAAACCACATTCCACAGCATAGACCAACACAACATACAACTCTATAGTAGGGCGACCATGGATACACATCATGAGAGCCGTCCCTTCCAGCTTATACCAGGTCATCAAGTTCCCAACTCCGTGGGAATATTCAGTATACGAGGGGAACAACACATATCCGGGGAATGCTACCGCATCGCCCTAGACAGCGTGGCCATCCAATAAAAGAGGGACAAAGAAAAAGAGGCATAACAATCAGCAGGGTCGAGGTCGACACATGACGCTAGCGGGAACGACATCAGAGACCCCGATATGGTTGAAGCTACAGGATCGACCATAAAAGACCTCGACCCTATTCAATTAGACCTCAACGACCACAACAAGAAGGCTTACATTAGTTATAAACTTCAGGAACTAGGTAAATACCATCGATTCTTAACAGCTAATGCAGATTTGTTTGCTTTCAGCCATGCAGATATGCTAGGAATCCCAAAGGAAATCGCCGCGCACAAACTGAACATCATCCCATTCCACCCCCAAGTAAGACATGCCAGACACAAGTTCAACTGCGCAATTAATGACGCAATACGCGAGGAGGTCGAAATATTATTAGAAAATGGCTCTATTAGGGAGTCGAAGTACCTCAAATGGGTTGCCAACGTGGTTATGGTGAAAAAGAAGAATGGAAAATGGCAGATGTGCGTGGATTTCACAGATCTGAACAAAGCGTTCCTAAGGATTCATTCTTGTTACCCCATATCGACCAACTCATTGATGCAACGGCCAGACATGAACTATTGAGCTTCCTAGATTCTTACTCAGGTTACAATCAAATCCTCATGGAAGAAGAAGATCAGGAAAAAACCACAGTCATCACCCATCAAGGAACGTACTGCTACTGGGTCATGCCCTTCGGGCTAAAGAACGCGGGGGTAAATTATCAAAGGTTGGTGACAAGGATGTGTAAGAACTAGCTCGGAAAAATAATGGAAGTCTATATAGACGACATACTGGTCAAATCCAAAAGGAAAGAGGATCATATCGATCATCTGAGAGAAACTTTGACATACTCAGACAGTACAAAATGAACCCTGAAAAGTGTACATTCGACGTGGCTTCAGGAAAGTTTCTAGGTTTCCTGGTATCACAATGAGGGATCGAGGTCGATCCTGATAAAATCAAAGCCATCGAGGAGATACCAGAGCACTTGACCACCAAAAAGCTAGTTCAAAGGTTGACAGGCCGTATTACCACCATATCAAGGTTCATCTTATGGTCATCAGATAGGTGCTACAAGTTCTTTGGTGTACTTAAGAAAGATAACAACCTCCAATGGACTTTTGTTACCTCGTGCAACTCCCCATTCCCTATATCCCTATGTGTGTTATTTCCCTTTCCCTTTCCCTTTCCCCAGAATTCTGCACTTACACTCCCTCTTAGTTCCTAAGTTCTGCACCCCTCTTGTGAGCCTTGCCTTGGGACCTTGAGTTCCCTCTGAACTTCGACACCTGTGGGCTGGCCCTTCCACACTACACTTTGGCTTAATGTGGCGATACATTTGGGTGTGAGCACTTCCCAGAGTTCATATGACACTATTAGGGAACTCTGACACACCCAAGTAGGAGAAAGGCTTTGAAGCATGATCTTTGGAGTTGGTTTACTTCATACTTCAGACAGGAAATCTGAATCAGGCTCTCCTTGGTTGTAATTTTCAACTTCTGATGTATTTTCTTTACTTTATTTTTTTTTGAACTGTAACTTTGTAATAAACTATTGGGGATGGCTAGTGAAAAAGGGGGGGGGGGTAACTATGTGTGTAAAAGGGGTAGATATCCTGCTCATAGGGAATTTCTAATTTCTGCATATCACATAGATATCCTACCCATAGGAATTCTGCACTTTCTTATGTAAATACTATACCTATAAGGAATTCTGCACCCATATAGATATCCTGCCTATAGGTTTCTGAAATTCTGCATTCATATGGATATCCTGCCTATAGTTAAATTTTTGCATCTCTCATATAGATACCATGCTCATAGTTAACTGGAAATCCGAATCCTGCATATGCATCTGTCACTAGGCAAACCTCTATAGGACTTAAATAACTAACTGCATTTAGATATCATGTTCATAGGCTTAAACGAAGTACATCATTTAGATGCCATGCCTATAGGATTTCTGCACTCTTGCTATGTCTGTAAAAGTGTTTAAAGTCAACAACGCCTAGAAAACATGTCTATAGGAATTAATAACCAAGTCTGAAATGTCTCCCTCGCCTAAAAATCTAAAATCATTGTCTAACGTCTGCAGAATTTATGATCTTTTGTCAAAACTCGTCTTTCCTGAATAACTGACAACCTTTTCTAAAATCAATATACTTTATCTTTTATGAAATCAGTAGATATCATGCCTGTAGGTTTTCGTCTAACACTTAGGCAAGCCATAGGACAGTTTATGACTGAATCAGATTTTTATTAACTACAACCAGCAGGCAGGCCTGATTCGGGCTTCTTATATGAAATATGCAATAAATCAGTCTGCCCCAACTTTTAAGTTTAATCATATCCTAATCAGTACGTGTAAGACATGCTAAACTATATGCTTTTCTTTTATTTAAGGAGGTCTATTTGAGCCTTATTTGCTTATGTGCTTCCCATACTTGCTATATATATATATATATATATATATATTTGCTTGTCGCCTTAGTATTTTTACCTTTGAAACCACAAATAAGCCCAACTTCTCCTCCCTTTTAGGAATAGTAGTCCCAAGTACCTCTGGGATTGATAGGATTGGGGCGGGTAATAGCATGAAATAAGTAAATGAGACCGATCTATGCTTTAATACCTTAACAGGGTGGGAAGGGTAGATATGGATATGATGACCACGCGATAACATCACGTGTAGCCCCTCACCGAGGAGTGACAACCGGATGTTGTGTGGGGTGATTCATATTATTAATAAACCTAGGACCCCCCTTCCCTTTGTTTTCTTTGTTTCTTTTAAATCTTTTTTTTACCATTTCTTTTAAGAAAATCAACTCTTTTAGTTCCTTTTTCTTACTTTTGTAACCATTACGTGAAAATCCCCTCTTATTTGAAAGCCTTAATTGCCTACATGTTATTTGTACTTAAGTCACAACAATAGCTTGGCCTAGAACCATACTAGTGGATCCTAAAGGGTGCCTAACACCTTCCCCTCGGGATAATTTCAAGCCCTTACCCAAATCTCTGGTTTTCTAAATCAAACCCTTCTTTAGTGTCGTAATGCACTTTAACCATTAGGTGACGACTCTTTAATTCAAACCCAATTCCCGAAAGGGAACGAGTTGTCCTCCCAAATGTCGAAGCTCGATTTCGCGAGAAAAAGGGGGGCGCGACAGTATGATGACTCTGCTGGGGATGACTTTTAGGCTTTTACCATTTCAAGCTATTACTGTGACTTTACATTTCTTATGTGCTTTATTTGTTTAATACCTTTAAGCATTTAATTGCCTGTTCTACTGCAAAAACTAACTTGGCTCTTTGTTTCTTTCCTTTATTTCTTTTACTGCCTTCCTTTACTGCTTTCCTTTATTACCATTTTAAATTCTGAGGAACTGTTGTAATTATTAACGTGAAAATACGTGACAACTTGTTTAATTATTGCAACTGCATATTCAACATCATATTCCACTCGTGCCAAACAAATACCATAGCAATACTTATAATGAGTGGTTGCGCTCTTCCGATATTATCACCCTTTAAATTCGGCAAAGGCGTATTTACGGTAAAACCAGTCGATCAACAGTGTAGTCGACGGTTCCGTGCCTTTCCCTCTTGAGTTGTCCGCTCAAGGGTACCAGTCTAAAACCCCCATAAAAACTTTACTCTGTTTAATTGTGCATGCATCATGGTCAAACCTTGCCGAGTTAGTTATGTTGTCCGCATAATGACTCTTTAAGATAGCCTTGTCCAAAGTCCACTGGGTTTCCCTAAAACCCAAACGGACACTATCATGTTCTGTGCATTTATTTGGAGAACTAAATGCTTTTATGCCAATTGTTGGTATTAATTAGTCGAGTCTGGTGGGGGTAAGGGTCTAACCCTTTTGTTTTGTAGAAAATAAAGAACGAGGTCCCTAGTTTCGGTATGGTTAGAACGCCCCCACTCTTGCTAGACTGGTGGGGGAGTCTTCCGTCAGATGACCAAATCAATGAGTGGAAAGAGAAGGCTGCCAGAGCTAGTGAAAAGTTGGAATATATGGAATATAGTCTGCTGGAATTAGAAGGAAAAGTGAGGAAGAGAGTCGCCGACTGCCAAAACGCTGAGGGAAACGAAGGAGAACACCTGGCCAAGGTATTTTTACTGGTGAACCTATGCGAATTGGAGGATTTGATCAACGAGAGCATTCAACCTGAGGAAGGTCCTTCTGGGTCCAAATAGATAGGAGTTTTCTTTTACTTTATGAAATGTAATAAGGCCAATGGCCACTAGTGACATTTTATTCCTTGTTATTTAGTATCATTTTGGGATTCGTCTACTTTTATCAATAAAATGAGGCATTTAGCCTTCTAAGTTCTCCAAATCAATTTTTCGCTAGGCCTACCTCGGGCACAATGAGGCTCCCAAATTAGGACACGATTTACATTCTTGCACTATGTGTTTAAATATCGCAACACTTTCTTATAATCCCCACTAACTTGTTACCTTTTTGTTTTTTACTTTTTGTTTATTTACTCCCCTCCCCAAAGGTTAGTTCGTGCACTCCTAGTCCTATCAGAAGCAGGAACAAAGGAAAGATGGAAGATTTGAACAACACTAGAAAGGAAAACCCAATTGAACGGGTAGAGGACACTCATGGTGCTCAGGTCTCCAAAGAAAGTGCGTCCCAACTCGAGCAGAAACTGTTGAAATTTCAGAAGAAACTTGATCAGCATTACTATTACCTATCTTGATGAACCAATGGTTGTGACATGCAATGAGACAACGCAACAAACGGACATAGATTCAGAGAAAGAGGATATATCGGAAAAGATTGTTAAAGAAGTTGAGAATTTTAAGAACAAACCTAAATCCAACCCGGACGAGACCAAGATTGTTAACATGGGAGATGTAGAAAATATCAAAGAAACTCGGATCAGCGTTCATTTGTTACCGTCTGAAAAGGAAGAGTACACACAATTTCTAAGGAAATATGAGGACATATTCGCCTGGTCATATGATGACATGACTGGTTTGAGCACATCTATTGTGGCCCACAAACTGCCAACTGATCCAACATGTCCACCGGTAAAATAGAAGCTCAGAAAGTTTAAACCCGACATGAGTCTAAAAATCAAGGAAGAAGTCACTAAGCAGGTCAAAGCTAAGGTCCTCAAGGTAGTAGAATATCCGACATTGTTAGCCAATATTGTGGCGGTGTCGAAAAAGGATGGGAAGGTCAGTGTCCGTGTCGACTACCGGGATCTCAATCGAGCCAGTTCAAAGGATGACTTCCCCTTGCCAAACATACACATCTTGATCGACAATTACACCAAGCATGAGTTGCAATCATTTGTAGATTGCTTCGCTAGATATCATCAGATCTGGATGGACGAAGAAGATGCTGAGAAAATGGCTTTCTTTACGCCGTGGGGGATGTACTGCGACAAGATGATGCCATTCGGGTTAAAGAATGCAGAGGCCACCTACATGAGGGACATGACTACTATCTTCCATGATATGATACACAAGGAGATTGATGTTTATGTAGATGATGTCATCATAAAGTCCAAGAAAGCCACATGGAAGATTTGAGGGAGTTCTTCAACAAACTAAGAAGATACAACCTGAAACTGAATCCCGCAAAATGTGCATTTGGGGTTCCAATCGGAAAACTACTTGGGTTCATTGTGAGTCACCGAGGGATAGAATTGGATCCATCTAAGGTTAAAGATATTCAAGAACTGCCACCGCCAAAGAATAGGAAGGACGTAATGAGCTTCCTGGGAGGACTTAACTACATCAGCCAGTTCATAGCACAATCTATGGTCATCTGTGAGCCAATCTTTAAGATGTTGAAGAAGGACGCCACTACCACATGGACTGATGATTGCCAAAAAGCTTTCAATAGAATCAAGGAATACCTATCAACACCACCAGTCTTAGTTCCACCTAAGCCGGGTAGACCTCTATTACTCTACCTTGCAGTATTGGATGGAGCGTTCGGTTGTGTTCTGGGGAAGCATGATGAAACAGGGAGGAAGGAGCAGGCCATCTATTACCTCAGTAAGAAGTTCACCCCGTACGAGGCTCGGTATTCTCTGTTAGAGCGCACCTGTTGTGCTTTGACTTGGGTAGCTCAGAAGTTGAGGCACTACTTCTGTGCCTATACTACATATCTCATATCAAGAATGGATCCCTTGAAGTACATCTTTCAGAAGTCCATGCCCACTGGCAAGCTGGCCAAGTGGAAAATCCTGTTGAGTGAATTTGACATTGTCTACATGACTTAGAAAGCAATCAAAGGATAGGCACTAGCAGATCACCTTGCTGAAAATCCCGTGGATGGAGAATACGAACCCCTAAAAACATATTTTCCTACTGAAGAGATATCATTCATAGGAGAAGACATTGCAGAATCCTATGACGGTTGGAGAATATTTTTGGATGGAGCAGCAAATTTCAAAGGAGTTGGCATATGAGCAGTCCTAGTATCAGAAACCAGTCAGCATTATCCAGTGTCTGCCAAACTCAGGTTCCCCTGCACCAACAATATGGCCGAGTATGAAGCCTGTATCTTAGGGCTCAAGATGCCCATTGACATGAACATCCAAGAGTTGCTAGTAATTGGGGATTTAGACCTGCTTATACATCAGATCCGAGAAGAATGGGCGACCAAGAACTCCAAGATACTCCCTTATCTGCATCATGTGCAGGAGTTGAGAAAGAGG
Source organism: Nicotiana sylvestris (assembly GCF_000393655.2). Taxonomy (NCBI): domain Eukaryota; kingdom Viridiplantae; phylum Streptophyta; class Magnoliopsida; order Solanales; family Solanaceae; genus Nicotiana; species Nicotiana sylvestris. Next base: position 56,913,988 of record NC_091065.1, read on the forward strand.
TTCACAAAGACAGAATTCCAGCATGTTCCCAAGGTCCAGAATGAATTTGCCGATGCACTGGCTACCCTATCATCCATGATACAACATCCAGACAAGAATTTCATTGATCTCATTCTGGTAAAAATCTATGATCAGCCCGCTTACTGTGCTCATGTCGACGAAGAAGCTGACGGAAAGCCTTCGTTTCATGATATCAAGGAATACTTGGCAAAAGGAGAATACCCAAAACTCGCAAATGCTATTCAGAAGTGCACGATTCGGAGGTTATCCAACAATTTCTTTCACAACGGAGGAATCCTGTATAGAAGGACTCCTGATTTGGGATTATTAAGGTGTGTCAACGCAAATGAAGCATCCAGGTTATTAGAGGAAATTCATGCAGGGACTTGCGGTCCATATATGAACGGATTTGTTTTAGCAAAGAAAATACTCCGAGCTCATTACTTTTGGATGACTATGGAAACAGACTGCATCTAGCATGTCCAAAAGTGCCACCGCTGCCATATACATGCAGACATGATAAAGGTGCCTCCAAATGAGCTTAATGCAACAAGCTCGTTGTGGCCGTTTGCCGCCTGGGGAATGGATGTTATCAGACCTATCAAACCCGCAACATCAAACAGGCACAGGTTTATCCTATTAGCAATTGATTATTTCACCAAATGGGTTGAAGCAGCATCTTACAGAACAGTGAGTAAGAAAGTCGTGGCGGATTTCGTCTGCAACGGTATCATGTGTCGGTTCGGAATTCTAGAGTCAATCATTACTAATAATGGATCCAACCTCAACAGTGATTTGATGAAATCCATGTGTGAAACCTTCAACATCAAACACAAGAATTCTATAGCCTACAGACCTCAGATGAACGGAGGCGTAGAGGTCGCCAACAAGAATATCAAGAAGATACTAAGAAAATAGAGAAGCATAAGCAGTGACACGAGAAGCTATCATTTTCTTTATTGGGATACTGCACCACAACCCGTACATCAACAGGGGCAACCCCCTACATGCTAGTATATGGTACAGAAGCGGTCATTCCCGCCGAAGTAGAAGTCCCTCCCTTGAAGATCATACAGGAAGTAGAACTCGACGATGCAGAGTGGGTGAAGAGTCGTTACGAGCAGCTGGCTTTTATAGATGGAAAAGAATGAATGCAGTTTGCCATGGTCAGCTTTATCAGAACAGAATGTCCAAAGCCTTCAACAATAGAGTCAAGCCGAGACAGTTCACACTGGGGCAATTGGTATTAAAGAAAATCTTTCCACATCAAGATGAAGCCAAAGGGAAATTCTCTCCCAACTGGCAGGGTCCGTACATGGTTCATCGGGTTCTAATAGGAGTAGCCCTCATACTTGCAGAAATGGACGGAGAAGTCTGGCCAAAGCCGATCAATTCAGACGCAGTCAAAAGATACTATGTGTAACCTTTATGCTTTGTTTTATGATGTAATTTGAACTGCACCTGACTTGATTCCCTTTTAAGAGGGGGTACGTAGGCATCCCTATGGGTTCGGTCATAATCCAATAAAATTTCCATTTCCCCTGCCATTGGAAACTGGGGCAGAATTTTGAGGAGGACCCTCAAAATTCCGAAGTCGATTCCAGCCATTTATCATTAACAGCCGTCAGAAGCAACAACCCAGTAAACTGGGGCAGAATTTTGAGGAGGACCCTCAAAATTCCGGAGCAAGAGAAGTTGCAATGTCTTGAATCACGTCGCAGTCGTCGGTTCATTTAAAGAGAACTATTCTTAATTATGTACTTATGTTATGCTTTTACTAAATCATGCATGTTTATTACTAAGATTGCCTTGTTTAGCAACGCTACCCCAGTGATATATACGGTATCGCCAGATCAAAAATCGAGCAGGTCAAGCAAAGCCAGCGGGGATACGAACTAACCTTTCCCCCTTTACAACCTCACGATTTTTCTTTGGATGCAGGCACTTGAGTTGCAAAATCATCAAATATACTTTAC